>NW_008595502.1:2695-42450 GCF_000691845.1 Merops nubicus
GCAGGATGCTGTGAGAATTTGGTAATGCTTACAGGGTGTCCTGCATTAATTGTCACCTCTGGTTGCTCACGAGGCAGGGCTGCAGCTGGGCATCCTTTCCTCTCCAGCTCTCATACCTGCCTCTGACTTGTGTCTCCTGAGCAGGTCAAGCTGAAGTAGGTGAACTTTCAGCTTGCATTTACATGTGACAATGGTTTGATGCAAAGAGCACTCGTGATTGTTAATGGCTAATGTTTGAGTGTGTGAGAAGACAGGCTGTTGGCTTGGCTGCTGGTTATCAAATTACTAATTCAGGCAGGAGCTTTAGTTCACGTGGCACTGAAAAGGTCAATTCAGAAGAGAGCAGCATGGAATAACTTACCTGGAAACAAGTAACATAGGGGTTAGTACAGGCACCAGAGAGGAGGAGGATGCACTGAGGGAAACATCAACTTCCATTCATTTCCTCTTGTTTAAAGAAGAAAGAGTTTTGAGAAGGAATTAGTGACTGATGGAAACAACATGGGGGGAAAAAAACCAAGGGAGCAGAGAGAACATAGACTAAGTTTAGAACTTCCAGACTCTGATACTTTGTGCTTTTGTAACATTAGATGGAAGGCACTGTAGCAAGTTATGTGACACTCATGAAGATGGATTATGGTTTGCTACAGGGTATGGAGCATAAGGAAAAGGAAAAGAGGAAAGTTGTGTCTGCCAGGGCAGGAATTGCATCCCTGTGTTACAGCCTGAGTTAAATGAAGAGAGGATAAGCCACCTCAGATAGCTGAACAACTTCAAGATAAGAGGTTCTGGTGGGGAGAAAGCAGCTCTGTAACACAGCTCTCACATCTTCCCAGATCAGCTGTGATCTCCTTTTGGATATCCAGGAAACCTCACTGTAATCACAGCGCCGAGTATTATCCAGAAATCCAAGTCCTTTTATTCCCATATGTTCCAAAATGCACGAAGACTTGTCTGGGCTTAGCTACAGGGATCTACAATTTTGGGGCCTCCAGGCTGAAGTTTTTGCCTTTTAGAGTAAACAAAAGAAAACAAAAAAAGCTTTTCCCTTTGAAATCTGCGTGTCCCCCAGCCAGCTGCTGAGACTTTGTGTCTCCAGCCCTCCCTCACTTCATTAACTCTCTGCAAAATCAAGATCCAGCTGAATTGTGACTGCAGTGGCAGATTACAGTCCCCTATAATTAACAGGCATAGATATAGCACGATACAACTTGACCTTTAGCCACAGAGCTTTGCTGCAGGCCTCTGTCACAACACTCAGACATAAAATAGCGTGCTCCTGAGAATAGCACCCACCAGCCCTGCACACTGAAATCAAATCCTGGCTGTAAATATGGTTTACTGCACATACTTGAGAGAAGCTGCAGTCTGTAGTCCTGCTAGTCCACCAAGATGCTCCCATGCTCTGCATCTTTAGTGAGTGTGCCCAAGCCAGTGAGTCTGGACCAAGTCATCAAGCCCACGAGATGCAATGCAAAGTCACAAATCTCTCTGTTATTGCTAAATGCATTCCTACCTTCCCCTCTCCCACCTCCCTGCTTTGGTTAGGACCTTTTTCTCCTTCTGTGCCATAATGTTGTACTCATCTGTCATTTCTGGCCCAAAGTTTTGAGTTTGCCAGCGTGGCTGGGAGCAGTGAGCAGAGGACAACCCAACCAGCACCTGGCTGCAGCCCAACCTTGCATCTCCTTTCCACCAACCACTGCCACAACTTTCCAACTGCCACAGCCAGGATACAACACTGAATTCATTTTATCATGGGTCGCAGAACCCCCAGAGAGAAATGTTTCCAGGTCCCTTTTTTTTTGGCAAAGAAACTAAACCCCTGCCTTGTCTGAATGATAATATGATATTCAAATATAAAGCTGACACAGCCATCCTGAAATTATTGATACAGTTAATATATGAGATGCAGTATTTTCAGTCTGTTTTGGTAATAAAACATAATCTGAGGGATGGAGCCCCTTCCATTAAGCTGTGTTTGGAGAACTCTGCCCACTAGCATCATTCCTACCTGGGAGAAAGGGAACAGGGCTGATGGTGAGTGGTACGTGCCCATCATATCCCCCTCACCCTGCCTGCTCTGCCCAGTCTGCCCTCACCCTCCACTGCAATATCATTTTGGAAAACAGCTCCTTTCCTCTAGCAAAGCAGGGGAGCAAGCTCTGCTTTAATGCTGATTAAGCTCTATATACTGCTTTATGGGGAAACTACACAGAGACTGTTGCAGGCTGCTGTAACAAGGCCAAGGGTGAAAAAGCCAAGAGGAGCTCAAGCAAGAACAAACAAAGAAACCCCCCGCTCCAAGGATACAGGACCTTAACAACAACAACAGCAACCCCCTAAATTCTTCAGCAGTTAAAGCACAAAAACCCAAACCTCACACGGTCCCCAGTTACATTCTTTTCCTGTAGCATAAACCCTCGGTCATGCAAACACAGAGCTCTCCAGGAGCACAGCCACCACCACAGCTGAGCCTCCTGCACCCCGACCCCACTGCTGAACCTCCCCTGGGGCCCCTTCCTCCCCTTGGGGCACCCTCCATGCTAGTGGGGACCTCCTGTGGTCCCCAAGACCCTGGCCAAACGACTATGAGACCAGGCTGAGAGAGTTGAGATTGTTCAGTTTGGAGAAGAGAAGGCTCCAGGGAGACCTTCTGGTGGTCTTCCAGTATCTGAAGGGGGCCTACAAGAAAGCTGGGGAGGGACTTTTTATGAGGGGTTATAGTCATAGGACAAGGGTCAAGGGGTTCAGACTGGAAAAGAGTAGATTTACTTTAGAAATTAGGAAGAAGTTCTTTCTGAGGGTGGTGAGACCCTGGCACAGGTTGCCCAGGGAAGCTGTGGATGCTCCATCCCTGGGTGTGTTCAAGACCAGGCTGCATGGGGCTTTGAGCAACTTGGTCTAGTGGGAGGTGTCCCTGCCCATGACAGGGGGTTGGGACTAGATGATCTTCACGGTCCCTTCCAACCCAACCCATTCTATGACTCTATGATGGCATTTTTTTAGGTAGGGCTCAGGTCCTGGCTTCACTCCATACAGAATTAGCCACTGGCATGTTCCTCTTCCAGCCTTCCTCTGGGCAGAGGGAAAAGCACACTAGCTAAATTTTCTCCTTTTTCATTAACACATGACCAGATGCTTATCTGCCTAAATAATAAACAAATAAATAACTATTCTTCTTCAGGACATCTGCACTAGAACTCCACTTTTGGTTCTTCCCATTTGGTGCTCTGCTGTTGATCAACTCCCTTGTCCTGCAGGGAAAAGGAAATTCTCACATGTGGGAAGAAGCAGCAAAGTTTTTTTTCTGCCCAACAACCTAAAAAATATCCTGGAAACATCCAAATCAGAGTAATATGGACCTATACTCAGGACATCCTATATCATCTCCCCGTGGACATGAAGAGCTCCTTATTTTTCAGACCATCTGAACAGATCCTTATTTTTCCATGGTGGAAGAAACATCATTTTGAGCTTTCCTACTCCTTTCAATACTCATTCTGAGAAGTGCTGACTCTCCAGGAGGATCCTGGTATCAGACAGGACACTTCTGAGAGCATGGCAGGAAGGTGTCCTGTGCTTAAATCCCTTTAAATATGACAAGGAACCCATTAAACATGGGGATTTTTTTACTTCAGACCAGACATTGAGAATAAGCACTTTGATCTGTTGCTACAAAATTTGCTGTCTCCCTGAAAACAAAAGAAAGAAAAAAACACACCATTTTTTACATGTCTCACAAGACAACAGCATTCAGCTCAGACTAAAAACTATGAAGTCATATATTTTTAATATTCCTGTCTAGCCCTCTGCAAACCACAAAACAATGCAACATCCATCATCATAAAGGCTGAGACAGTAAATTAGGAGAACAGCACATTTTTTGGGTGTTTTTAAAGAAAAATAAATATTCCTAATGGGAAATGGGAGAGATAGCATGTAAAAGTGCTGTGGTGTACATCACGGGGGAATGAAATCAATTAGGTCTTAATCTCCTATTATTTATGAGAGGGAGAGTGAAACAGAGCTTCTTTTATTATAGGCATTTTTGGATTGTTAAATTCTGTTGCAAAACTTTCATTTGCTTGGGGTCACAAACACAGCAAGTGAAATCTCCCCAAACTAAAAGAAGTAGAAGTAAAATGTTGGGTTTCTAACATCAGCTAATAGTATTAGATTGAATAGTCACCCCATAATTATATATCTTTCAGGCAGTTTAACTTATGCCATTACCTAATTAAATGGAGACCAACGAACCCTCAAAGTTATATTTTTACATAATAACAAACACCAAAATTATATGTGTGCTCCCAGTGGCATTACAAGTTAAGTATATATTTGGTGACACTTTACAGCAAGTGGGTATTCATGACTAATTCCTCTGGTATTCACTGCAGCAACGTTAGTCAGGAGAAATAATGTGGATATAATATTTGGGTCGTGGTTTATTTCTCTCCAAATCCACACACACACAGCACAGACTGGGAATTCCCTTCCTTGATGTCACAGTTGTGCTGTGGAGATATTCAAAATTTACTGTGTTTTTGCCATCTAGATGTTCATCCTGTTGTTTATCTGGAGAGGTGTTCTCCTTTCCACATCACTCCTTCAAATCATGGCACACCTCCATCTCTACCCCATGTCCCTGCCTCCTCCTGCACAGACACAATTTCAGAGGACAACCTAGCTACAAAACCAGATTTCTGTCTGGATATGTTTAATTTTGAAGTCCCTGGCCACAGTTATATGTGCTGTGGAGATATTCAAAATTTACTGTGTTTTTGCCATTGACAGCAACTCATCCAGATGTTTGTCCATCCTGTTGTTTATCTGTGGAGAGGTGTTCTCCTTTCCACATCACTCCTTCAAATCATGGCACACCTCCACCTCTACCCCATGTCCCTGCCTCCTCCTGCACAGACACAATTTCAGAGGACAACCTAGCTACAAAACCAGATTTCTGTCTGGATATGTTTAATTTTGAAGTCCCTGGCCACAGTTATATATTACAATTCATTATGATGGTTGCAGAGAGATCTTTCTTTCAGATGCCATTATCAGAATAATTGTAATCAGAAGCTTAGGCCAAGTTCAGACTGGCCACGTTTCCATGACCACGTTTCCATGACCACCCTTTGGTCACTATTTTTCACTTTATCACCCCAGAAGGGGATGCAAAATGCACACTTACCTTCAAGAGCTGCATGAGCACGTTGGATGGTGTACTGAGAGATTCCCCAAGCTAGAAGTTGAAGCTGAAGGGTTTCAAAAGGGGCTTTGCCATTTTCTGCTGGCAATTTCTCAAGCCAGTTGCAGACCTGCAGTAGCATTAGAACCACAGAGCAGCCTACACGTGCACCTTTGCATAAGGATCTTATAATTATACTTCAACTAAAGCCTACTCATTGTAAAACACTGTAGAAGATAAAAGTATTTAAAACATGAAGTCTAAAAATACATCACTGTCACCAATTTCTCAAGAAAAAAAATAATCTCTGCAATTAAACACTCTTTTACTTCTTCCTATCTATGAAACATGAACCTCGAGCAGTTCATTGCACTTTTCCTATTTACTCATTTTATATAATTGTATGGACCAGGAGCACATCTGTGCAGTTTCCTCTCCTTTTTTTTTTGTTTGGGTGATTTTTTTAATCATTCTGCAGCTGGTAGGGAGATGATACACCTCATTATCTTATTCTATGGGTCACCTAAAATGGATATTAAGTAATTCTGCCTCCTACAGCTTTGGTACAGAGCCAAGGAGAACTAGGAAAAATAAGATGCCTGACTTAAAAAAAGAGGATGCTTTTTATTTTTGACATAGAAATGTGTTCATGACACACTTCTTTCAACAGTTTTATCACAGCTAAACAGACATCACAAGAGAGAAAATCATAACCTCCAAAAAAACCCCCTAGCTTCCCAAAACACTCCCAGGTAGTCCAGCCAGGAGACACGTTTCCCTTCCAGAGCCCAACAGACTGTTACACCATTATCACCAGGCAGACTAGAACCACTGAATGACCAACATGGGCTCTTCTCTCTCATTTTGGGCAAGGATCTTTATGATTGTGGTATCAGTAGATGCACATTTCAATCAAAGCTTAACAAATAATTTCATACATACAAGGAGCTTCTCTACCTACAGGATATCTTGAAAGATTTTCAGTATCTTCTTTTCTCCTGGTCTCATTTTATGCTCAGGTGCTCTTGCCTTTTAGTTTGTGCCACTGCTTTCTAATCACCTCTTCTTTGGAAGACTGCAGACTGGGAATGGTCTCAGCTGGGGTTGGGACTTCTCAACCCCCAAATTGCCTGGCACTGACCCGTGGCCATGCCAGCAGTGGAGCACAGTGAGGGCATCTCACAGGCATCCAGTTGGCTGTAACCCAGCTCAGCCAGAAGCTCACTGAGTAATAAACTACACAGGCTTCAGTCATAGTGCTGGATGAGCTATGACCCTGTGGGACAACGCTCTGCAGTGATCTACTCACTCAGCAAACAAGTGGCCAGTCAATGCTCCTGGAAAGATAATTACCCACCCATCAAGGCACACAGGCATTTTTGTCCCTCAAGTCAAAGGGACAAATGAACGAGGCAAGCTGAGGTATTTTTAGCCACCGAGCTCTTACCACAGTGGATGTATTGGGCAGTGGTTTCCTCTGGACAGAGCTGCCAAAAACTTTATCCCTGCTTTTCTGTGTTGTTTTCCTTGTAAATCAGAAAACATTACACTAACATGACCAATCCCAGAGACTCAACAACAAAACTCCTAAAAACTCTTCCCCAGACAGTCTCCCCATCTGAGCAGCTGAGTAAACTGGGAAGAAGGGACTGAGGACTTGCATACACATGTACAGGAAAATATTTGGGTTTAATATAAATCCCCAGAAGACCATAACCCTCAACGCTTTACATTGCAGGGACTTTCAAACCTCAATGAGGTATTTCTGTCAGATGAAATTAATGATGCCAGCAAGCAAGCAAACACCTCAACCAGTGTGTATTCCCCGTGTGGGCTCCATTGTGAATAATGGAAGATCTTGACCCTACTTGGAGGCTTTCTGCTTTGGAAGGACGACATCAAGTCAATGTGTTGACTGAAACCATCCCAACATCTCACCCCAACCAACACTTCTTATTAAATACTGTTCCTTGGGCACTTACAAACCAGCAGCAAGAAAAGAGGTGGCCCAGGAAGGGAGATGGGGAACAACAGGCAACGGCTAGTACCAGAGATGTTCATCATTATAGAGTTGTACCACCAGGAAAATGCATCCTTCTTGAAGACACATGGCATGGGCTGACAGCCAGAGAACCTGAATTCAAACAGCATCCAACAAGAAGGAAAATTCCAGTATTTGACAAGTGTGCATGATCTCCAATTGAGGCTGAGGTGTTTTCTGTGTCAAACATTATCCGATGGCAAATGTACTCTTTACTTTGAAATGCCTGCAAGTCCAAAGTGAAATGGCACCAAATTTTTTTCCTGACTCCAAAATTCATTAAGTTGATGTCTGCGATGTCTAAACTTGCGAGGTTCATGTTTTTCTGAAGTAACATTTTCCTTTACAGTCTATTTTCTATTACAATGACTGAATTGTAGGGCTGAAATGAATGTCAGAATTGTTTTGCTGGATACATTACCAGATACCTTCTCTTCTGATGCCCAGAATGAGAAATTAGGTTTGCAACAGAGATCATTTTTGGTTTTCTGAAACAAAGGTTTCACATCATACAAAACATTCCCAGAGAGTGATTTGCATTATGCCTTTTGTTCTCTAGGTAAACTCCCAAGCTTATTTATACAAGAGAAATTCCACTTCAAAATGCCACGTATCTGTCCTGCAGATTTTGAAAATTACATTTAGAGGAAACAAAAACATTTGGAAAGAACCTTTCTACGAGCCCAAAAGATGTTGTGACTAATGCCCCAGCTTTAAGCCTGTGGGAAGGTGAAGTGACTGATGAGCCAGGGGAGGTGAGGATGCAGCAGGATGGTGCAGTGCCTTGTCCCTGAGGATGGCCACCAGAGATGAGAGGAAGCCAGGTCAGTTGGGAAGTGTCCTGCCCTGGTCAGCATGCTGGCAGGGGTGCCAAGGGGCAGAACTCAGGCTGAAAATGTCACACCAAGCTTCTGCCATTCATCCCAGTTCTTCCCATGGTTCATTTCCTCACGAGGACCTTGGTGCCATGAATTCCAAGGAGGATCAACTCTTCTGTTTGATATTCCCAGACAGACAGTGAGAAGCATGTCAAATATGCATATATATTTACATGCAAAATTGTCTGAGCATGGAAGAGGGATCTATTATACCAGTTAGATTAAGGCAGCTCTCTGCAGTTCTTGGCATTTCCTACATGGAAAACCTGTCTGATTTCCATGTAAAATACTCCTTCACTCCCAATGAGGAAGACTCTGGCTCTTCCACTCTGCCAGAGAAGAAGTGGGAAAAGTTTTGGGGCACTCTTCTGGTGGCACTAGGTGTCAGTCCCAAACCAAAGGACATCCCTGAGCCAGGCAGTATCTTGCTGTGTGCTCCATGGATATCGAACACCAAATGTCTTGTCTCCATACCAAAATGTCTTGCTATGGCTCTAGGGTAAGACTGCAAGCAGAATTAAATGTATACAGTAAAGCAGGCTTAAATATATGCAGTATTTCTCTGTGGATACATTAGGAAATAATGCTCTTGTAGGGTATGAACTTGATGAACCAAAGCTGCATTTCTCTGACATCAAGAAATTAGAGATTAAGGAACCAAGGGGGAAAATGGTAGGTTTCTAATTAAAGCAAAGGGGATTTGGGCACTGACTTCCATGGGAAATGTCTCTAGTTGTTGTACTGAGCCATAAGTGGAGGAAAGCTTGAAAGATAATCCTGCAGATTCAGTCTCAGAGACCGTGTGTGTGGGTTTGTTCACAGCTATAATTTACGACTCCACTCTGTGGTGGAGACCTAGAAGTCCACCAGAGAAAGGCCCTCCTGTTTGAGGCATGCCACATGTTTTTCCTGGAAAGCAGCAAGAGGGATCAACCAACCCACAGGAGAGCAGATCTACCACGAAGCTGAGCTGTGAAGCTTGGAGGATGCTCCTTCTTGTAGTGCCTTTTACAAATCCTTCTCAGAGCCATTTGTGGCCCCATCCTGACTTTGGTTTCCAATGCAGCATTATTTGCTTGGTTAAAAAGTCCCTGGAAACATTCAAGGTCAGGTTGGATGAGTCTGTGAGCAACCTGGTCTAGTTAAAGATGTCCCTGTACACTGCAGGAGGCTTGGACTAAGTGACCTTTGAAGGTCCCTTCCAAGCCAAAGCATCTATGAAAAAGGAGGGTTTTTTTGGGGAAGAACCTTGGCAGTTCCTTCCTCACAGCCAGCATTACCTTACCTTAAACGTCCTCTCAAAATATATTAAACTAATTGATGAGTTTTTAAAGCTATCTATCTGGAATGCAATATATTTGTTCAATAAATATCTTCTCTGTGAGCAAAAATGAACATCGTTAATCCTACTGGGCAAACTGGGAAGCTGAAACACAAAGAATCAAAGTAATGTATGAGAGACACAAACTCCAACCAGGTCCCTGGTGTCCAGCACAGGTCACACAGCTGGAGGCTATCTCAGTGGCCAAAGCCCAGCTCACAAACATCCCTCTTCCAAAAAAACCTGACCTTGCCTCTCAGGCTAGATTGGAAAAATAAAGCATGGATATCAAAGGCCAAATTCCAGCCTCATTCAAACACACTCAGCCGAGTGTTCCTGCAGCAGAGATTAACACTTGCAGTGATTTTTATGGCATTTTCTATGATATTTTTCACCACAGGATCTGTGGCACACAAAGGCATGACTTCCCAGCCAGTTTCCATAATTGTTTTATATTTAACAGTACCAAATAAAAACAGCAGTTGGATCAATATTATATTCATCTTTTATTCCATAAATAAACCCCATGGCTTTGTAAGCTGTTTGTTTTTACTTCCAAAATGTACAAATAAAGATTTAAATATTTTTTTGGAGGCAAACGTTACAGATGGTTTTAGTTCTGCAGTTTTGATGCAAACATACTTCTTGGCACCACTTCTTAATATGCCATTTCCATAAATACTTAATGCTTACAGAAGTGGAGTAAAGCATCTATGACAATGAAAAAGAGGGAAAAAAACGTTTTATAATCAAATTTTTAGATCTTATTCATTAACAGGTAAGCCTGCTACGTAGATTCACTATATAAACAGGACTAGAGCTCTTCAGAGAGCTAAAATATTGGTCCCTTTTGGTATGTTAAGTATTAATGTGAAACTGCTGCTGCTATGATTATGTGGTAATGCTATTTCAGCTAGTTTCTAAACATAACAAATAATGATATTCATTTTTCTTTACTTCAAGGATTTAACTCACAGGAAATCAATTAATAGAATACTTCAGAGAAATAAGTTTTCCAGATCTTATAAACCCAGCTCTATTGCTACAGAGACGTGTACTTTTTAAAAGATTAAGATAAATAATACCGCTGTAATTCAGTATTTGCATTAAAAATTCTTAAAATTATTTCCTCTGGGTAAACTGGCCAAAAGGTGATGCTCTGAAACAGCTGTGTTCCCTTTTAGGCTGTTTTTGATTACTTGAAAGTTGCCTTAAAATTTCAATTGAAGTAGAAATGATCTTTCTTTATACAAAGAGCCAAAGATAAGAAAAACACCTCCAGGTAATTCCGATAACCATAAATTTTATGGTTTAACTAGCAGTCAAAGGCATTCAAGATCCAATTAGGATGATGGGCAAGAAGATCCTTTGTCACTCTGTGTTTCTTTGAAGGAGCTGGTCCAGTAATTGCTGGGAAGAAAAGCAATGCAAAAGAGCCTTAAGATCCCATTAAAATATATGAGGTGGGTATAACTGTAGAAATCTACAGTGGTGCTGCAGGTGAGATGCTATTGGCATTCTCAGACTTCAAATCTACCAGGCTAGATGGCTCAAAACAGGAAAAAAAGTGATTTTTTTTCCATCTTGGCCAGGCAGGGTGTGATTAAGTGGAGGGACAGAGCATTTAAACAAAGAAAAATTGGTAATTATGTGGAACGTGGAGCAGGATTATCTGGGAATGCCTCAGCTCTGCACCTGGATTAACTGCACTAATGCAGCTTTCTACCACAATTAATTACTCATTTTGAGAAAACAAAGGTCTGGGGTAGTTATTCCCAGGTTCAGCTGATAATTCAAGTTTAAACACGTGCCTAACCCCAAGGACAAGATTTAAAACCCATCCTTTGCTTTCAGGGTTTGCACATGGTCCAGAGGCTCCCCAGGCAGGACCCCAGGCACAGGTAACAAAGGGTTACGAAGCTCTACGTGGCCTTCAGAGTAAATTTTTACCTTTTTAAAGATCTCAACACGCAGCCTGTTGCTCTGGAGGATGATCCGTTTCTGTTTTTCTTCTTGTTTCTTTTTTACTTCGGGTAAATTGTCATAAATCCTGCAATGAATTTGGAAAGTTAACGTCACACGTCATCCCTGGGACTTGCAAATAATTTGGTTTTCCTATAGGAAACGTTTGGCTTCAATGCAATATTTGTCATTAATGGACATCTCTAAATACTTGAATGAGATTTATGCCACAGGAAATATAAATTATTAATAATAATGCTTTTATCTAAAACATTACCTTGTTGAAAAACATTGATAATGTTGAACTAAAAAAGAAATAGAGACAGGATCAGGTTATCTCAATGCAGCAGCACAATTCTAGAGTAGCTTCTAATGAGCTCAGTGGAATTAGTTCAATTTAGAGCAGCATAATTCAAACCAGAATCTGGCCTCTAGACTTGTTTATATTTATATCACAAAATTAATACCAAGCAATTATTTTCAAGTATTTTTCTAAAAGAGAAGAAAACCATCATTAGATGACTATAGACTCTTAACGTTTTTTTCCCCTGTCATTAGGAGCCCTTTTTACCAAGGAGAACATAATCTGTCCATTTTAAAAAGAACATGAGTTGCCTTCAAAAAATTGACTCCTGGTCTGATCTCCTTCCATGGAAATCAATATAAAATTCCCAAGGATTTGAAAGGAAATTTGGACATTCCTTTGCAGCAGCCCTATTCTTTCCAAACATACAAACCCTGTTTAGTTCTGCTCTTCCATCACCAAATTTTGCAAGACCAAATTCTTGAAGCAGCCTGTTCTGGCTGGAGATTGTATTTTGGAGAAGAGAAACGGGATGCATCTTGAACACTCTGAAAAATGAGATGAATTCTGCCCTTTTGCAGCTTTCCTGGCTGTAAAGGATGGCATGAAGTGCAATGCAGTTCAAGCTCAGACACCACGTTCCTAATAGCTTCTTGTAATTCCTGCACTGTGTGCCATAATTAGCACATAATCTGCATGGCAAGCAGAGTGAAAAACCTCCAGCACGTGAAGATGATGTGGAAATGTGCTGCCTGAGGTGTGAGAGAGCAAGGTCTTGCAGTGAACTCTAAACCCAAGAGATTTGTACCTTTTTGATCTCATGTGCATCTCCTTCTCTGGAATGAATCTTTCCTTTGGTTTGAAGAGATTATCTAGCAGAGGGAAAATAAAGTTAATATTGGAGGAACCCATATTTACTGAAATTTAAAATGTCACATTCCCTGTAGCCATGATACTCTAGTTTTGATTAAATTTTGGAAGGCCTAAGGGTAGATCCAAATCTCAACAGGTCAATGGAAAGGCATTTAACATCTTCATCTGGAGGTGAATTGCTTCCTGAAGCTGCCTCACAGGAAGGTAAGGAAGGACAAGTACCATTTATTTTCTGTGCCTATGACCTGTCATTGTCACAGGGAGCTGTGTATGCCCTTGATTCACTTCAAGAACCAATGATGATTTTAGGATATTGCCTAAAGAGGTGGTTGATGCCCCATCCCTGGAACCATTCCAGGTGAGGTTGGACGGGGCTCTGAGCAACCTGCTCTAGCTGCAGATGTCCCTGCTCCCTGCAGAGGGGTTGGATTAGATGAGTTTTAAAGGTTCCTTCCAAAGTATTCTGTGATTCTAAGTGATCTATTTTCCCCACGTGCTCCTGCAGGAAATTGCACCCATACAGCAGCCACCTCCTCAGCTGGTGTGTGCTGGGAACCTGGCTTGCTATGAGCATTTCTGATTCAATTTACACCTGTTTTGCAGGGCCGTGAGTAATTATGCAGAGCATTAGGAGGAGGAAAATTAAATTACCCTTTCCTGATCAAATATGAAGATATGTGCGATAATTCCAATCAGCATTTCCCTGGATACAGGAAAATAATTACTGATCTTAGCACTCCGTGAGTCTCAAGAATAGGTGATTTTAACACCTTCCTTGCAAAAATGGGTTTCTGATTGGGGAAGGATGGTGTTTGTACAAGGTGGGAAACCAGTAATTACATAAACTGAGCTGATTCTTGATGAAGGAAAGTGTATCTCACCATGCTTACCAGGGAGAGGAGGGAGGGAGGACTGCTGCCTACACAGCTACGTTACTTAGATTTACATCAGGATGATGAAAGAAGAAGTGGGGAGGGAGATCTCTGAGCACAAGGATGACCAGAGTGTTGCCTACACCCAGCCAGGTCTGGGCAGTTTCCCAGGGCACTGAGGATGGGGTTGTGATGCCCTGTGCACTCACAGTCGCTGGACATCAGAGGTAGTTACCAGTATCTTTGCAAAATATATAAGATAAATATATATGGAAACTTTCAAGGCTTTTCATTTTCCAAGGAAGCTTAGAAGACATAATATATATCTCACAGCAGGCACCACATCTTTTGCCATCTCACTGGAGACAAAATATAATAATCAAGGCAGAGAAGTAAATACAGGGAATAATTTGATCCAGAACTGCCCAGTGCAGATGCTGGCTGTAAGCAGACCCAGTGACCACTGTCCCCAAAAACAGGACCCCTCCCCACCACATTTGCTGCCTCATTTTTTAAAACACCAAATGGTTCAGGGATATTTATAGGAGATGTTTTAGGAATCAAACAGCCCCGAGCAGCTTACAGGGCTACACCTAGAGGCAAAATTGTACTTGGATTACCATGTTTTTTGGGAAAATGCTACATGTTCTTCAAGACCAATGTATCTCGATGTAAAAATAAAAGGGAGTTGTTCTGAACTTGTACAGTCTTCAAAACTCAAACTGAGAAAGGAGGGGAGGCTGCGAAGCCTCCTCTGCCTGAGGACTAACTGTTCTCCACTCAGTGGTTGTCTACACTTAATCATGCTTATTAAATCTTCAGTACACACAAGCAACATGCTCAATTTGCTAGGAAAATATAATTTGTCTTCTATTTATTAGTGGGTTTATGTTCATTTACATGTTGATAAGCTTAAAAAGAATAAATATTTGGATGCTATTGCTGTCCGAAATAACCCCGAAACTTTAGGGACCAGATGGCCTGTGACCCAGATGCTCCTGGTGAAGGATTAGGGTCCAGGGTCATCGATTTTTCTGGGACCAGTGTGGATCCCAGCACACTTCAGAGCAGCCTCAGCACAGTCCCTTGCTGCTCGAGGTTGCACATCACATTCTGACAGCTCAGGCTTGCAGGATGAATCCCTTCCCAAAAGGCGTGTCCTCTAACCCAGAGAGTGGCACAGGATCGGTCTGAAATCATAGAAAACCATCACCACGGGTTCTCTGCAGCACTAAAACAAAACCAGGAGGCATTTCATGCTGCACAGTCAATTCTGGCATCTTTTTTTGTCTGTGTGGTAACAGGGTTCTTGGTATGAGATCCCTGGTGGGACAACCAGTTCCTCGTGTGTTCCCACGGGCTGGGGCACAGCAGAGCAGCTGAGGGCACTGGCAACAATACCCCAGCAGAAACCTGCACTACCTGCACCAAGCCTTCACACAGCAAGTCAAGGTGGACCTCTCCCAAGATGTGACATGATCAGACAGTGTGAGTGGCCAGCACAGAGCCTGAGGGTTTTATTATTTCCTATGCACAGGGAGTTATATCTGCTCAAATTTAGGAGCTTTTATACCATGAATTCTCAGATGTAGGATTTCCAGAACAAAACTAATTCTTTTAGGGATCCCCTAAATTATTTTTATTCTAAATAAATTCCAAATCAATTATTTTTATTCTAAATAAAAACTGTTAATGACACCTTAACATTTCCAGATCTCTGTGCGTAGCCACCAGAACACACCAGGGATGAAAAACCCAGCCAGGGATCTGCAGGCCTGCAACCTATCTTGTAAACAGCCTGACAAAATTATCTGTATTTTTTCTAGAAGTCACTAAAACAGGCTGGCTTCTATGTTTGAGTGCTGGGAAGCACCACAGAGGCTGCTGGAGTACGTGGCTGTCTCTCCAGAACAACCCTCCCCTGATGGCACAGAAATGGTTTTAAAGGGCATAATTCCTATTATTATAATACCTACAATTCTGCCTGGAACTGTGTATGTGGTTGTGCTGGTGGCTTTGAAGGGAAGGATTAAAAACAGACTCTGGGGAAAAACCTCCAAGAAAAAAAATAAATCTACCTTGGTTGTAAAAATATCCTTTGTAAAGCAGCTTGGGAGTCAAAAGGTTAATGCTTAGGGATAAACAGTCACGTAGTATCTCTCTGAGAACAAAAAGAATCACGTGCAAGCATCAAGAAGAAATAAAGCTAATCCTGGATGGATTTTAGGTTTAGAATTCAAAAACGAACTGAAAAAAAATGAAATAAAAAGGTATAAATGAGAAAATAAAAGTCAGATGTGTATTTAAACATTTGTTAATATTCCATTCTGAGGAGAAAGGGTATTTCAGAGCAGAAGAGCAGCACACATTCAGAGCTAGAATAACTTGCCAAACACATCATGAAGACCTGAATTAATATTCTTCCCTACCAAGCAAAAGATCAAAGTGGAGCATAAGGTGGACAATTCCCAAGGCTGATAGTCTTCTAAATTACCTTTTATCAAATTCCTTACCAAATTTCATACCCTTGTATTACTTTTGGAGAAAACTATTCTGAATAGTTTTTTTTTTTTTCTGGTTAGGAAAAATGGGATTTCAAAGCAGGCATTCAGCATTTCCAGGGATGTACCACAGTTATTAAAAATATAGACAGATAAGCATGAAACACTTTTTTAGTGTTTTTTTTATGCAACCCTTGTGACTCTACAGAGCTTCTGGTATTTATACCAACGCTGCATCCAACAGTGGTCTGACATCTCAACAGTGGGAGAAAGAAGCCACTCCAGCAAGCTGGAAATGAAGGTAAATGGCTCATCACTATAATATATTTTGACTACTGCTAAACTGCAGCTCAGGATGAGTAACTTCCCTGCTTGGGACGTTAGTAAATGTTTAGACAGAGAACAGATAAAATGATTGTGTTGGAACCATCCTCTGACTTACTATTTACTATTAAATCACTGAAACACTTAAAAAAGAGGGGCAAAATTTATCAAAGCCTAGACTGGACCCATCAGAATCTACATACATTTAGGAGCTAAAATATGCCTTTGAGGATACATTGCCAGTCCCTGACAAGCAAAGTGCTGATAGTGGTGGTTCTCTAATTAAACTGTGTTATTTTTTTAACTGAATTGAAAAATTAGTTTGCCCAAAGCCCATTCTCTCAGGCAAGTCCTAAAATAGAAAAGATATTTTAAAACACTGTTTTTTTTAAACCAGCAGTCCTTTAAAAAATAAAATAGCCTCGAATGGAAGATAAATGTGGAGGTGGCATTGAGCTTAACATGCCCATAGCACTTGACTGGGAATTCACCCAGAGAACATAAACTAAACTACACCCAAACCTTTGCTCATTGTGTGTCAGTGACTTCACGCAATGAATTACTTCAGCTGCAGTCAACAGATGAGGTTTTGGTTATATTTATTAAAAAAACCAACCACCCACTATTCAAAGGTTTGATGGTAAGACTGCCTGGATTTTCTGCTCATCTTGGAGAAATGCTGTAGCTCCAAAGTGGTCCTTCATCCAAGGTGACCCACAGGAAGAGGGTTCATGGGTTTTCTAGCTGTTCAGGTCTGGCCTACACTGTATCTATTGAGGCATCTGATTTTCCTTGATATTTCAGTTTTAACAACAGGAAACTGAGTATCTCAAGTATCACTAAAAAAAAAAATCACAAGTATCTCTAAAAAAGCCATAAAGTTTAGAGATTTATGAAAATATTTTCATGCTAACACAATTTTGGGCAAGATACAGGAGATTTGAGTCTCCTCTGTCCAAATGGTACTTTTCCCCAGCTTCTTAATCCTGATTTCTTTAGTTTCAATTTCTAAACATGGGTGCAATCAGACCTTTTACTCCTGGATTAAAAAGTCCATCATGAAAAAAAAATCAGTTTTCTGTTTGGCCACTACAAGACTCCAATGAAATTACCCCCCAGCACACTGACTGGACTTTGTGAGTCACCCTGTAGAAGGCACATTGTTTCCACAGTGGCATCAGCCCCACAGAAAACTCTTCATATCTGCAGTTTCCCCTATTTATTGCCTCTTTCCTTGCACAGAGGCTGGTTATCTCCCCACTTCTCAAGGGTGAGGGCACAGAGGGGATGTGCTGCTCACCCTTTTCACTACATCACCTCCTCCCTCGTCATCACAGTGACTCCTGAGGGACTGTGTCACCCACTGCCACTGACCTGCAATGTGCTGCCGTGTTTAGCTGACTCATAGACACTGCTTTAATCAATGTAATGAGTAATAATATAATAAAAGAGGTCATTCCTCTTCCTAATTCAATTGCCTGATTGCAGCTTAGTCTGATTCAGAGCCGTCAGCTTGAACCAAGAAGTCAGGTGCCAGCAGGGTCAGTGACACTACTGCTAGCTGTGAGTTTTGATGGGGAAAAGGAACCAGGGAAATGGCTCAACCTGAAGTCACACGTGAACAGAGATGGGCTGGTGGCTGCCAACATCTCATCAGCCACCAATGGCATCTGAAGACCATGAGGATGCACGTCAGCAGCTAGAGGATTTGCCAGCTGCACACTTATTGTAAATCCTCTGATTGCCATCTTCTCCTCTCTCTACACTCCAAATAAAAACCTCTGTGGTGTAGAGCTTCACAAAAGACCAACCCCTTGAAAACACAAACAAACACACACCAACCCTCACCCTCCAGGCTTCTGCAGTCACAATAAAGCTTTCTGGAAAGATTCAGAAGCACCACCGAGGAGCTCGAAACTTGTTTCCAAAATATTATTAAAGATACAAGATTTGGCTACAAACCCAGAGATGCACAGCAGACACCACGGTAGGGGTTGAATATTAACGTTCAACTTCAATGGTTGCTCCCAATGAACCACCCCCCTCTCAAAGGCAAGGAAAATGGAAGGTGTGACCAAATATGTGTCTGAGAAATCTTTTCAACCCCCTGAAAGTGCTTGTGTACACTAAGATCACAAAGGCTGTTCATTATGCAGATTTAAAGGCCTATAAACAGCTGGTAGTCCTGTCACTGAAGTAATTACATTAAGCTTTTGGAGATTTAAATCCAGTTATTTGAACATTGTTTCCATTCAGTTCGTCACAGTGGGGTCTCTAATTTGTTCGACGTAGTCAACAGCAGAGGAGTCTATCTTGGACTAATTAGTGCTCTCGAAATTTAGCAGCACACATTACACAGCTCAAAGGCTAGCGTGAGAGTTGCAGGTTCTCTGCCTTCCAAGGGCTCTTGTGATGATAAAATCTTCTGCAGGGTAAACAGTTTCATTTTGCTAAGATCTCTTCCAGCGTTTTGTCAAATCCTGCTCGTGAATTTAGAACTAAAAATGGTAAACGACTTGGGTTTCTTTTTTTTTTTGAGGATGAGAAGGTAAATGGAAACTGCACAGATGTTTGTATTTATATGGAAATGATGCTGAATGGCAAATACTTCTCTCTCTGACAAGGAACTAAAGTTGTAGCCACACTGTCAAAACACTGGAAACCCATGCTAGCAAATAATTTCATAGAATTGAAAAATCTGAAATAATTTCGTATTAATAAAGATACTTTAGTCTGATAGAATAATCTCAGGTGGAGAAAAACCTCTGAAGGCCATGGCACTTTTTCCTGGGTGAAACTTGTTGAAAGAAAAGCTGTGAGCTCAGAGTGAAGGGTATTTTATGAGTTCACTTTGGAGATATAATTGCAGCAAACTTGTGAAGTGCCAAGGGAAAATGCAGCTTAACCCCCATTTACACCCATGTAAAAGCAAATTATCCCATCTATCCCTCTCCTGTGCCACCTTCCCATGGGAGCAGGGAGGTGCACAAGGGGAACTGGGCTAGGGGATGTCCTCTGGTGGTGGAAAACTACTTGGACAACTCATGTTATTGCAGAGGATGCTGCAGTGACCTGCTCTGTGAGCACCTTGGGGCTACACAGAGACAATCTTCTCCTGCCCAGCCACAAAAGCAGTTCCAATCCATCCTTGGGGTCACTGGAAATTGAACTCATCAGCCAACCTGCTCTTACCAGTAATATCACTGGAAAACGTATGAGGGTGCACCAGCACCTATGAGCCCTATGAACCTTGGAGCCATAAAGACCTCTAGCTCCCCAAATCCCAAAGGCATCAGGAGAGAGAAAAAAGGAGAAAGGAGGAAACTGAAAAAAATAACCACAGGATCACACCCTGAAACCTAGAGGTACCATCAATACAGTGCTATACACTTCAGAAAGTTTCCAGGTCATCATTTTAACCCTCCTGGGTCCTTAATTTTGTGTGTTGCTGTGAAAGAGCAGCCAGCTTCCCCAGGGCAAGAAACCTGGAGGGGGGCTGCATGTGGCTGGGATTTTTTGAAGACCATCAGGTGTAACCTACAGACACACCTTAGGATATTTTTCCTCTTCTGGCCACTTTGTGCCCTTCATCAACCCAGGCTTTCTACTGCTTGAAAAGCTGGCCTTGAAAAACATAGGTAGGGATGAACCCTGCCCTGTTTGCTTTGCTCATCCAGCTTTTGGTGTCATCTGAGCATGGGGGTGGCACATGAGCAGCCTGGGAGTTCTCTTTGAGAAGGGTACAGTCTTATTACACCCAGAAAAACAGAAGGCTGGTGCCAAGGGAGGTGGTGCTCACCATCTCCAAGCCTCCTTCTCGCCTCCTCTGATCACCACACTGTTTGACAAGCTGGATCAATTGTTTGATCTGACAAAATCTCAGTGAGAGAACCCCAATTTAAAAAGAAAATAAATTAGAGAGCAGGTCCTGCTAGACCCCACTGAAATACAGAGGCATGGGTGGGCCATGCGCAGCAACAGAGCAAGTGGTGACACTGCTGATGTGGCCACAGCCTCCCTTGCAGCAGGTGACAATGTGAAATGACATCCTCACATCTTCACCCAGTAAATGACCCCATGCTTCCACCCCCACCTGGACTACAGCTGAATTTGTGTTTCATTTTACTTGAGTTTTCTAGAGCACGAGGCCAAGTCCTTTGTTGCTTCCAAAGCACATTTTCCATGCTAAAATGGTTTTTCCAGAGAATACAGAATGACAATGACAACAAATGACAACTACTCTTCCTTCTAGCTTTGGGGGCTGGCAAAAGGGTAGGAGAAAGCTGTGACCATAGTGGGATGTCCTTCCTCAGAAGGACACAGGACAACGCCCTTTGTGAGCATGAGGGGGAAGCCCTTGTCTCTTCTGCAAGAAGGGTTGCAACTAGAAAAGCTTGGGAGCACCTATAGGAAACAAAGATTCCCCCACTCTGGGACTCATTAATGATACTAATCCTTCTGCACAATAGCACCCACCAGGAGAAGTCCTAAAATGCCAATTGTCAGAACTCAGAGCAAATTAAATATGCTCAGTACGCTCCTGCTCAGCCCTCTGAACTGCAGCCTCCACTGTTGGGCTTTATCAGGCATCTAGGAATTCCAGTACTAATTACAGTTATGCTTAAATAACAAAGATACAACCCTTCTGTCATCATAAAAATATTAAGATCTCACAAACAGAAAATTACAGGTGGCCCCACAAAGGCAGATGAGTTACAGAAACTAAAGATTCTCTTTAGACAAATTCATCTTTAATGACCAACCACTAAAAGAGGGAAATAGTCATTTACTTGAATAATTAATGAATATATTTCAATATTATGCTTTTATTACTCATTAAGCAAGCATAAAGATTAATCTTTAATTATAATTTAAGGAGAACTAGGTTTAACCTTTCATTTTTCTGTTTTGTAAAGTATTTGCAGAGTGGTTTGAGGGACTTTTGAAGATGACCTGATGTAGAGATGGAAATTGGTACTTCCCAACCCCAAACATGCCAAAAGCCCCAAGATGGGGGCTGCACCCAACTTTCCTACACCCAGTCTCATTGCCCAGGTAGCCCAAAAGACATAAATAAATACTTCCCAGTGTTGAGGCCATCAAAGATTTTCTTTCCTGCTTCCTCCAAGTGACCCGTCTCCCTCTTTAATGTTTTCAATTTATTTCAGTAGAATAATGCTGCCTCCAACAGCCACAGATTTAAAGCCAAAACGTAGAGAGGAATGCCAATCAATCAAGTAAATGTGTTTCTTTAGTCAATTGAATTAATTACCATCCAGATGGCAATTAAAAAAAAAAAAAAAAGAAAACCAAAAGTAATTTGTTTAACATCTTGCATGTAGATATTTACAGAGGTGCAATTGGGAGGGAGCTGCAAGGGAGCTTCTCAGAAAGAACCATTTTACTTGTTGGATATTGAATCTGTTTACCACTAGGGTAATAAAACAACCTAAACAACTCAAATTGGGAAATCACAGAGTTCAGATGCATTGATTTAGCAGCCTTGCATAGAGCTGCTGGGCAGACAAGGGTTCTTCAATGGCTAGCTCACTGCTGAGGGCTTTGTGAGTCAAGGAGCAAGTCCACACCAGAAGCTGCTGAGAAGACCAGGCTGGGACTCCTGTTGCCAAATCTCCCCATGTCACTTGTCTCCCCAGAATGGTCTTTCTGTGAGGTGTGATGTTTATGAAACGTCATTTAATCAGAGGGTTGGAGCCCCTCAAGAGTGAGGCCAGGGTGAGAAGGTTGGGTTTGTTCAGCCTGGAGAGGAGAAGGCTCTGGGGAGACCTTCTTGCATCCTTTCAGTACTTAAAGGAGGCCTAAAGAAAGCTGGGGACAGACTTTTTAGCAGAGCCTGTTGTGACAGGACAAGGGGTGATGGTTTTAAACTAAAAGAGAGAGATTTAGACTAGATCTAAGGAAGAAATTTTTGACCCTGAGGGTGTTGAGCCCCTGGCCCAGGTTGCCCAGAGAGGTGGTCACTGCCCCATCCCTGGAACCATCCCAGGTGAGGTTGGCCAGGGCTCTGAGCAACCCCCTCTAGCTGCAGATGTCCCTGCTCCCTGCAGGGGGGTTGGACTAGATGACCTCCAAAGGTCCCTTCCAGCCCAAACCATTCTGTGGTTCTATGATTCTCTACAGCCAGCAGCAACTTGCATCATGCAGAAGAACAGAATTGCATGTGATGATGACAAAAAGTCCCTGAGCAAGACTCCTTCCACTGCCAGAGCTCCAGAACCACTGCTGGTGACAATTCCACTCACCACTGAGCGGGTCAGGAATGGTGTATTGCTTTTTTTTGCTTGAAGAGGATGAGGAAGAAAGCTTGCGAAGAAGAAGCGCTCCTTGGTTGCTCGGAGGAGCACGGCTCTGCTGGGCTTTCCTCAGCTGCACCATATGTTCAAGTCTCTTCAGCCTTTCTTGTGAACGGGAGATGAACTGAGGGTTATGCATTTCTAGGGCTTCCTAAATGAAATGGAGAAAAAATGCTTGGTTTGAAAAGAATTAAAAGGAAGGGAAAAAATGTGACGTGCATCTAACGGGGTTCAGAAAGATGATCCATGAAAATGATGGCTTGGCTGCCCAAAAGTCAGCAAACTGCCTTCCTATCTGTCTTTACTTCCTTTCACCGTTAGAAAGCTGCCTTGGTGTGAAATTTCCAAATCAGGCAAAGGAGAATTTGTAAAAAAAAAAACACCCAACGTTCAAGAAACAGATCCAAAAGGGTTTGAATTACGTATTTTTACAAGTTATCCAAATTCAAGTTCTTGATGTTTTGCCTGTTTCTTTGTCTCACCCCATCGCCGAAGCAGCTTGTCACCAACAGTTCACAAACTTTCCTGTTTATTTAGATTGTCATGCAAATCTAGTCATGGCTGATCCAGAAAGAAAATGCTTTCCAGTCAAAAGTTGCTTCAACATTCAGGAATGTCTTAGGATGGAAGGCAGGAATGGAGATTGGTTTGCAACGTGCTGGAGGAGAAGGCAGGCAAGTCTTGGTGGACTTAAAGCTACCTAAATTTCACTGGAAAGGAGAAAAAAGGGATGGAGGAAGGAATTTTTGTTTTAAATACTATAATAATAATGAAAAAATCCCTGTATTGACAACAAAAATAACAACAAATTGATGCTTTACCCGCAGCGTCCGTGGGGCTGGTGGAGTTTTGTGTGTCAGGGAGCTGGTTTCTGGCTGGGTGAACACGTCATTTTTCTCAGGAGAAACATCTGGCAAGCAAGCTGCAGATAGTGTTACCCTGCTGGCTTGCTCCTGCTCATCCTCCTCCACACCCTCCTTCGTTTTGTCACTTGAACCACAGAATTCATAATCACCTTCGAGAGATTTAAAAGTTCGTTAAGAGTGCACGGTTAATTTTTTATTGGGTTCTCCACCTCATTAGACATAGAGGGCAATTTCTGAAATAAGAATGCCAACGTATTATTAATAGGCCTCATTAAGCAGAATAGATCAAATCTAATCATAGGTGCTACTCGCTGCCCTGTGACACCCAGAGTATCTTTCACATTAAGCCATTGAAGCATAATTAAACCACTCAGATGCTTAGCTCAGTTTGCTGGTGTTTGCTTCCCAAAAGCAAGAGGCTTTTGTGACACAGTTACATCATGGAAAGCAGAAGATATCATGCTGCAACTGGCACTTGGGATTCATTTCAATGTATTGGAGGAAATAACATTGTTATGGACCTTAATCACATCTCGTTTCTCTCTCGCCATACTGAGGTTCTCATCAACACGACTCTTGTTTTTGCCTTTTCTAATAACATGGCTTGGTTTCTATCATTTCTGTATATTCACCAGCCAAAGGAATGACTCCATAAAAAAATAATAAACAAAAGGTTAAAATCATAGAATCATTTTGGCTGGAAAAGACCATTAAGATCATCGAGTCCAACTGTTCCCCAGCACAGCCAGGTCCCCACTGCCCCGTGTCCCTCACACCACATCTCCACAGCTTGGAAACCCCTCCAGGGGTGGGGACTCCACCACTGCCCTGGGCAGCCTGGCACAGCCCTGGACAAACCTTCTGGGGAAGAAATTGTTCCTCAAGTCCAGTCTAAACCTCCCCTGGCACAACTGAGGCTGTTTCCTCTTGTCCTATGGCTTGTTCCTTGGGAGAAGAGCCCGACCCCCACCTGACTCCAGCCTCCTTCCTGGGAAATGTGGAGAGGGAGAAGCTCTCCCCAGAGCCTCCTTTTCTCCAGGCTAAAAACCCCCAGGTCCCTCAGTCCTTCCTCACAAAACTTGTACTCCAGACCCTGCACCAGCCTCACTGCTCTTCTTTGGATGTTCTCCAGCATCTGAATGTCCTTCTTTTAGTGAGGGACAAATCATATGTAAGGGGCATATTATTATGTAAGGTGTCAATTCACAAAGTCTTCCATTGAGAACAAAAAGATTATTGTCTACACTTAGAATTGTGCTTTAATGCTCTATGGCTGATACTCCCTGCACAAACTAGGCCCAAAAGAGGCTATGTGCTCAAAATTAGAGTTGACAAGATTCTCATTTAGAGGACAGAATTAATCTGAAATAACAAAAGAACTTCGGAAGAGACTATTTTGAAAAGTCACACTGGAGTACTTCATGCCAAATAATTTGATTTCTAGAACTAAATATCTGGGAATAAAGCCCATTACTGTTTTATTTCAATTTTTGGTTACAATAAACTCTAAAATATTTTCCTCTTTATGACATATTGTACATATTATATTGTACTTAAAAAAAAAAAAATAAAGAAAATGGTCTGTCTTGGGTACATTTGCCTCATAAAAGCCTGAACTGTATTTCCTCCCTAATACTGCTCATTATTCTGAAAAAAAAAAACCCACCTTGAAATCTGTGAACATGAAATTAAACTCCTCGATAAGCCAGGTTTACAGAGGTGTTGATTAACTTTATCCTTGATTGATCTCAGTGGATGCTTCACTTTTGTAACACTAAGTCATTGCCAGTGAGTGAGGTGGCCTAAATGGGGATTATTTTCAGTAGCTTTAATAGGCAATAATGAAAAAGTTTTGCCTACCTGCCTGCAAAAAATCTGTTAAGAAAAAACACTGTGAGAGAAAAATGTTATATGACCATTTTTACCCCTTTTATGGTGTTCTTGGAGTAGATGTCTCACAAACCTGTTGACACCAAAGCCAAATTAATCTCTATTATATCTCAGTTATCTCCTGGAAAAATACCTTATGCATAAATACTGCTGCTTCTGTCATCTCCAGTTTAGCCACCTGAGTAAGTGCTGGAATGACAACCTCCAAACATGTGCTGAACTCGAGGAAATTATATTTTACATGCTAAAATCTTGTTGATAATCAATTGTTAAACCTTTTCTTTTTTAATCTTCATGGTAATGTCCCCAAAGGAGGTATGTCATGCTACGCCTGTGCACCATGTGTCAAAAGGAAAAGGATTGCACAGTTGAAAGGAAAGGTATCAGAACAGGGTTGTAAAATTAACCTCACTTCTGGTGTTTCTTGGCTGGACTGGGACTGCTTGGTTCTGCAATTTTAATGTTTTTTCAAGATTTTCTTGAACCTACTTACAAAGTAAGCCTATCTATCTCATTTTAATCTTGTTTTCTATTAACCATAGCAATGTATACAGTCAGATAGCTGATTGATCTCTCACCAGATGACTCATACTCAGCACTTAAAGCTGGACAAAACCAGACTGACTTTCCATTATTTCACTTTTTTTCTTTGAGACTGATCTCATCTTATTATTGAAACCATATTCCTAACAACCACAGTAGGATTTGTACCTTACTTTTTAGGAGCTGGTTTTGCCTGTGAGGATTTTCTTCAACGAGGGCTCTTGATGAAGCCTTTATATTGCACATACTACCGAAGACAGACGTTTTTGGTTTCAGGATGCCCTGTGCTTGGATCTCTTTGGATTTGGAGGTGTTTTTGGAGTGAACTGTCTTTTTCAATGAGCCATCAGTAGCGATTGCCTTTCTGGATGCTGTCTCTGGAAGAGAGCCAGAGGTCGTTGTGCTGCTCCTGCCCATGGTGTGTTGCTGCTTCTTGCTTCCTGACAACATTTGTGTTCCTGGGAAAAACAGAAAAAAAACAACCTCAAATTCTAGAACATGGGAATATTTTTTCTCCTCAGCCTTCTAATCATTATAATTCTTATTTCCTGCAAAACCATTTTCAGCTGATATTTTAAAAGTCATGACTGGTACAAATTTTATCATGACTGCCAACAAAGTGTTACTGATAGAAATAATCACAGAGGAGACTCATCATAAAAATAAAGTGCCATTCTAAATAATATAGAGATGCTCCAATGGGCAGCGTGAAAGGGTCAAGATACCTCTGAGAAAAATGTACACTATGTGTCTTTGTCTTGTCTCTTAGTCACTTGAGAGGAGCAGTTTAGATTGGTTAAACCTGGTCAAAATTAGTTCTGGATCCAATGGTGGCTGTGATAAAAACCAAGGTCTGTGAGGTTTTGAGATCAGGGGTTTGATTTCTCTGTCGTGAAGTGGCTGCTTGAGTAGCATCTCCCATCTTCAGCATTTCTAGTGCCCTGTTCTACCTCTGTGCACAGCCAGGGACCAACAGAAACGAAAGGTCTGATTTGTACAAAGTAAAGCTTTCCCCTGAAATGGTTTTATTGAGAAGGAGGTTGCACAAGCAGCTACCACTGCAGGACCCTGCCATGTCAAAGCAACAGAGCAAGCTGGGTAAGCTCTGTGCTTATACAAACCTTGAAAGGTGACCCAAGGTGACCATGACCACTGCCAGCAAAACCCTAAAAAACTGGAAACACAGGCAAATGAGTCCATTTTAAGCAGAGTTTTGAAGGGAGAAGAGATAGAATAGAAAAACATAAGGAAACAAAATCCAAGTAATTAGGAACAGCATGGAAAGGGCAACAGGATCATCAGGCAGGGAAAAAAGGAGCAACAAGCTGGAGCTGTCTCAAAGAAGTCCCTATAAACCATTCAACAGTGGTCCCTGGTGGGCAGGCACCCACAAAGCTCTGCACATAGCATCACTCTGCTCTTCCTCTTTAATCATGGGCACAAATTGCCTATTGGAAGCTCTAGTCACAGGCTGAGCCAAGATCTAAAGACTTATGTGGATGGAAATGCACAACCAAGATTTGGGAGGTGCAAGGGAAAAAAAAAACCCAACTGGTTTCAGACCTAACCATAAACCAAACCAAAGCAGGCAGGGATTGTCCTGTTCTGTATTGTGGACATAAGACATTTAATAAATAATTGATGTTTCATGACAAATGCTTTTTTTTTTTAAAGTGGCCACATAATTCTTCTCCCTGCTGACCCATTCTCAGCAGCTACTCCTCTCTACACACCTCTTTGCAGTGTCCTGGTTCAGGATGGAGGGGAGATTAGAAGTGTTTCTCTCCATTGATCCAAACCATGAGACAGGGTGAGCTGGCGCATGACACTAAACACTTCTGTATCTTAATAATCTTTACATCATGTTAAACACTTCTGTATCTTAATAATCTTTAAAATCTTTACTTAATATTCAATAAATTAAGTAAAATTAGACCCTGCAGTGCAGTGCAGGAAGTTTTCAGTTCAGTTTGCCAATCCTTAATCCACTCACAATAAATGAGAGATATTTTTTACCACAAAAGGATGGTTTCCTACACATTCTAATTGTCTGGGTGGCTCATGTCTCTTTTGATCATCAGAGGAAATCAGAGGCATTAAGATACAGCATCTAGTGTTTCTCCCTTACCATACAGATCAGAAAGCTTTCAACTTCTTAAGTTCCTTTCTGTAATTGCCTATAAAGGGAGGAGGAGTCCATTTCTCAGGGGATTTTCATGTGGAGGATCTCTACAGGCAGAAATATATATATCCCTATAAGGCAGGAAAAAAAATCCAAAACAATCCCTTTTCCCTAATTAACTTCATTGAGATGGACTTTGTCCTAAGCAACTTCACAGCCATACAGAAAATTGGGTCAAAGCAAGGATGAGCTCCTGAATTCTAGGTTATCATCCAAGCTCTCCCTCTTCTCCCTGGCCTAACTTATTTTTTCTCCTTGCTTTTCACACATTGAAAATATTTTCCTTATCTCTTATGAAAACTTAGCTCTCAGAAGAAAATCATTTTGATGCAAATATTCCTGGCAAACTGGACAGACTCAATTCTGTACGTGCACTCAGTTGGAGCTCATGCATACACAGTGAGCTGGTGCTTCATGCCCTGACTGATCCCAGACCTCCAGCTACACACTGTGTTTCTACAAATGCTTTATGACACAGAGGAAAAAAACACTGGGAGAGATTAATAGGGTCATGGGCATCAAAGAGTGTTTGTGGGAGGAGGTAGGAACAGGCAGCACAGTAGGAGAAGATGAAGAAAGCAGCAGGTAGCATTAAGTAACTGCTGAGCAGCAAAGGAGGAAGTCTCTTCACAAAGGCAGCCAAGATACTAGAAGGATAGAGGGGAATAAAAAAGAGGGCAGCTAAGCCACAGAAAGAGCTTGAATGGAAAACAGATTATCTCTTTAAATCATCTTCTAAATTACAATAGTTTACTGGGCAGCAGAAAGCAGAGAGGAGAAGGAAAGAAAGTGGAAAGGACAGAAGAGCATCTGCCCATCCAAGGCAGCATCACAGCAGGAGATAATTTGCCTTCATAGCAAGAAATGGTTTGTGCAACAAGGAAAAGTGTTGTGAAGCCAAACAAGCTCCTTCACCAAGCCTGTCAGGCTGCTCAGACCACTGGTGTGCCCCCAGGAGAGGCTGTTTGCCCCCAGGAGAGATTGTTTGCCACAGATCCTGAACTCCAGCACGAGTTGCCAGGCTGGTGGAAAAGGGCTGCCAGGTAGCAGAATAAAACCAGTGGAGTCCAGAGTGAGTGAAGGAGTTGTCTCTAAGTCAGATCCCCTCTAACATCGTAGAATATGGATCTGAGCAAAAGAAGAATTGCCTGGAGTATTCACAGTCCATTTACTCCTAACTACTGAACTAGCTATTTGTGGATATTGGCTTCCAAGTGTAAGTACAGTAACCTTCAAGAGCTAAGAATTAAGCCCCAGGTTTTTTCTTACCTCAAGTATAAATGAAGACAGCCTTCCTTCTGCACTGCACCCCTTTCCCTGCTAAAAAAAAATGCCACCACTCTCATCCTGACCATGAGGTCTGGGGAATCCCTATAAAGCTGTGGAAGGAGGGAGAAGGAGGGAGAAGGAGGGAGAAGGAGGGAGAAGGAGGGAGAAGGAGGGAGAAGGAGGGAGAAGGAGGGAGAAGGAGGGAGAAGGAGGGAGAAGGAGGGAGAAGGCAAAATGAACAGAACTAGGAATGAGGCCTAGAATTAGAAAAAAAGTGATTGTTGCTTGTTACCGTTTTATGGCAACAGAAAGATGTCTAAGAAAGAATTTTAAACAGCAAGATTCCTTATGAAATTCAGGTATAAAAACACTGCACCCTTTCTGCATGAAAAGTAGTTTCCTTAGATCTTGTATAAATATTATAACAAAATCTTAATCCTTATTAGATTCACAGTATGCAGGGGATTTTTTTTTGTGTGTGTGTAGAAGGAGGGAGAAGGAGGGAGAAGGAGGGAGAAGGAGGGAGAAGGCAAAACTAGGAATGAGGCCTAGAATTAGAAAAAAAGTGATTGTTGCTTGTTATCATTTTATGGCAACAGAAAGATGTCTAAGAAAGAATTTTAAACAGCAAGATTCCTTATGAAATTCAGGTATAAAAACACTGCACCCTTTCTGCATGAAAAGTAGTTTCCTTAGATCTTGTATAAATATTATAACAAAATCTTAATCCTTATTAGACTCACAGTATGCAGGGGATTTTTTTTTGTGTGTGTGTAGTTAATTAAGGCAATAAGAAAAGGTGCACCTTGTTCTTGTCTGACATCAAAGGCAATCAGAATAATAATGGAGCCAATGTGGTCAATTCTTTCCTCTAACTCCCTGTTGCATTAACCTTTCAATTGAAAAGGTGCACCAGGCACAGTCAAGCCCTGGGAAAACAGCAAAGCAAAGCAGGCATGGGCTCCAAAGATCAGCTCCCTCATCCTCAAAGCAGCTGTCAATTACCTTACCTAACGAATGCAGATGCAAATGATATTTAGGGGAAAAAAAAAAAAAGGGAAAAAAAAAAAAAGCAAAGGTACTTAAAGGTAAGATCAGAGAGTTTCACTCTGTGCCTTCTGGATCCGTTTTTAATATAGCGAGTGGGGAATTAGGACTGTTACTCTCATTAAGACTATCTGGAATTGTATATCTAAATCCCCACGCACCAAACTTGAAATATATATGTCCCTGTGAGAATAGCTAGAATTGCAACTGGATGACTAGCAATATATGTTTTTTCTATTATCCCAGCTGAAGAAAGGCTTTAAAAGTAATGAACAAAGACACGCAAGTGTAATGCTTTGGGAGATACAGGAGAACAAAACTCAAAGCAACAGAAAGCTGAATGACTCCATTAATAAAATTTAGTGAATACGTTGTAAAAGTTCAGCTGCTTATAGAGGAAAAGAGTTCAGGAAAAAAAAAAAAAAATCCTAATTACATTTGGAGAAAAGTAATTACTCAAGAAAGAAAAAGACAACAATTCAGTTTTTGAATAATGACTTAGTGAAAACCAGATGATATTGGAGGAGTTAAAAATATTCTGTAAAACCAGGAGTAGGTTTTCAAAAGTGCTTTTTTTTTTAAAAAAAAAAAAAAAAAGAAAAGAAAGAATCCTTGATCTCTGAACAAAATAAGTATATTGTTTTACTGTAAAGTATCTTTTTACATTTTCCTCCCTCTCCCTTCAGGGGGTTTTGCTAACAGGAAGTGACCCTGCATTACAGCAGGTTAAATTTGCCTTTCCTTGAGACATGGACAATTCAGGCAAACCATTTTCCATTGTTCCTTCTTTTTTTTCCCCCTTCCTTTTCACTTTACAACGGGATAATGCAGCTTTTCAGATGTTTCTGTAACGCTCCTCCCAGCATTTCAACGTGGATTTTTGACCATTCATGACAAAGTGCTGCTTTGAAATTGGCCCAAGCTCATTTTCACAGAGGCACAGCACCACAAATCCTCCACGACCACCAAGCAAGCCTGAGAAGAGGTGGTGGGGAAGGAGACACCCAAGGTTGATTCACTGTGTGTCATTGATGAGCTCAGACATCCCCACTGTAGGTAGGATTTACACTACAGACCACCTGCTGGCTGTTTTTTGTTGGTTTGGGGGTTTTTTTTTGTTAATTTAATAAAAGCCCCATGCTTTGGGCTGCTGAGCTCTCTCAGACCTCCATGGTGGGAGCTGACACTGCCAATACCCCAAGCAGAGAGAAGCAACAATTAATGTTCTTTCAATGTAAGAACCTTCTACCTTCTTCCAGATTCAGACCCAAGCACACGTAGGGGTAGATTGTACAGATCCTACATATTGTACAGATATTGTGCATAGATTATATAGATCCTACAGATCTCAAGCAGGCAAGCAGTGATCCATAATCCAAACCCAGGCTCCAGCCTCCTAATGACAAAGACTGATGACTCAATTCCTATCGTGAATCAAGTATTTCCACTCCTAAGCCACACAATCTTAGATATAAGTAAACAGACCACATCATCTCAACAGCCTGGTAACACAGAAAAATGGAAACATTGAGAGCAATGACAATATTATTAGTTATTTCAGTGTTTGTCAATGGATGGGAGATAGGATGGATAATTTATTGTTCAGACAACTGCCAAGGAAAAGACATCGCTTTTAATCAGTCAACAAGCTGCAGTCAGCAAGGACAACTACAAAATTCAGATGTTTTCACTAAAATTTCTGTTGAACAGCAGTGAGACCTGTGTTCCTAACTGCCTTCTGATGTCTGTCAGATGACTCGTTTGCAGTTCAGCATTAACATCCATGGAAATTATCTGAATTGCAAAAAATCCTGACAGGAATGCAGCTCTTCCTATGCTCCCTAACTGAAGCATAACACTCCACGAGGTCTTGGATTTACCTCTCTGGTGAGGACAAGGCTTAATTATCTCAGCTAGAGCAATAACACCTCAAGAATCTAGATTAAAAAATTATCTAGCTAGTTGGGGGTTTTTTTTAATGATGTTGACAGCTGTGGACACATTTCTTTTTGCAAAAGCTAACATTGGTGTGTAGAAAGTTGTAATGATTGAAAAGAGAAAGCTTATCAAGTGTACCTAAGCACTATTAGGTTTCAAACTTATAATCAGTCCAAAGCAGGAAGAGCCTCTTGATGTCAAGAAACAGCTTGTTTACAGAAGGCTTTTGGCAAAATTAGTGTGGTCCAGCACTTGGCTTCGGGGCAAACAATCCCATCATGCAGCTAATCACCAGCACCTACCAATAACCCTCTCTGTGGCGACTGCCTTTTTATTTTCTCAAAACACTTGGCAAATAATTAATCCATCTTCTCTCCTGGTGTTAAACAAGGGAACACCACTCATTTCAGGGAGCTGATGGGTAGCAACGTGCTGCCTCAGGACAGGACGTGATGCTCCAGCTCCATCTGCTCGCTGAGCATCTTGGTGGAACAGGAACATAATTTGCCATGACTGCACCAGCAAAAAGGAAATGATCCTGCCTGGCACCTTCAGGAGATCATTTTACACTCTGAGTCAGGAGAGGGTATTATTGCTGCAGAATATTTCAGCAGTCACAAAATAATCCACCCACATGATCTGATTGCACCAGTGAGTTCCCAATACCCAGCTGGTCGACAACAGCATTTGGATACTTTGCTAACAGCTTTCCCCTTTCTTTCCTGTGTCCTGGGAGAGGATAAAAGGAAAACTATTTCCTTTCCATTAAACCTTTCATAATTTGGAAGCTAGTCAAGCACCGGGTAATTATTTTCTCATTGCAGATAATCTGTCTTAGCTTCCAGACTGATGCCTCAAATCATCAGTGGGTTTCTTGTCATGCCTTTTGGCCATACTATACCAAAAGCACCTCCTTAAACCAAACTGGCCTTTAGACTGAGAGGATCTCTGTTCATATCTCTAAGAACCATGGAAGCAGTTATTGAAAATACTTTAAAATTTGCTGCTGTACTTTTGAGACATCCTCTGTAACAAAAAAAAACCCTCAGAGTTAGATGCCTGTGTTTGCATTTCAAGGATGTCACGCTAGAAGTTATCAGGCACCATTGTAGTGACTCAAGGAGTAATCTGATGCAGTGTGACTTGGAAAAAAAAACTATGTTCAGGGTTATGCAGAACATTTAAATGGTGATTTGCAGAGTAGGAAATGTATCAGCCACTTGGTATTCTCATCATGTCAAAGACACCTAGATGTTCAGCTCTTTCTGATCATTTTCTGCAGCCACGCTGAGCCCAGCACTCGTTTCACAGGCTGCAGAATTGCTGCTCCCAGTTTAAACCAAGTGTGAATAAGGGGGGAATGAGGCCCTGGACTCCCGTGGCATCATACAGTCACTGAGTCCACGTAGCCTGTGTCTCTTTCTCTTAATCATTATTTGAATGATTCTAGTATTCACTCCTCCATTGTTTGTCCTGAATGCTAATGAGTGACTTGCTCCCTCCAGATTCCTTCCCTTCAAATTGTTTCACATTTTAAAAACTGACAGCTCAAGATAGAAATGCCCACCCTGAACAAGATGGAGAACAGTGGGAAAAATCAAACCTTTAACTTTCACATGTCAAAACAAGGAGACTTGAACTTTAATTTGGATCTTCAGCAATGTGATCATCTTTAGGAAAATAATTCTCATTTATGAGATTCCCTTATAGAAATTTTGTCCACAACATAATGAATAAGGCAGAAATCCTTCTGGTTGTTTTGGGAATCAGGAGCCTTTCTATCTGACAGGTTCATTGCTACACCCTGTAGTATAAAACTGAGCCATTAATCTGGAACAGGAATGCTTCCTGAAGGTGAGAACCTCCTTCAGCTCCAGTCAGATTTAAACAAGCGAAAACAAACCAACCCAAAACAAAAACAAACCCCAAGAAAAACTAACAAACCCATCAACCATCCATGGCTGCTTGTTGTCTAAAACCTCAGAGAAGTTGTTGAAGTATTTCCTGCCAGTGCTGTCACTGAAAACCAGCCTAGGGGCAGCTTTGGCTGACACAGCCTGGAGCATCATCTCTCCGTCTTGCTTAATTCTGTTGGCTTTGACCTCCAAGGGTAGTTATGTACCCATGTGACAGGGCAGAAGGCCACGTTGCTCTTCTGAGCCCTGAAAATTTCTAAATAAGCAGCATAAGAAAGAATACCCCTCCACAGTGCTTCTCTACACCCAGTGTGTGTCATCACCCCTTCCTCCTCACACCAGATGAGAGAGAAACTGGTACCAGGCATCTGAAACAAAGAGCAACACTCAAGAGCTTGGTAGTCCATAAACACAGAAAATAATCTAAATAATAATAAAAACTAATTAAAAAAATAATAGAGGCAACTCCTATTGGTCAACACACAGGTTGGGTTCTGCCCTGAAGGCTGGCAGCACCTTCCAGAGTCACTGATCACCAGGGAACACCAATTCCTTAACGTCTCCAACATCTGTAGGGCCTGAATCCTCAATTCCTCAGCATCTGATGCAGTCCCTGAAGGTCACATTGCAGTGTGACACAGACCCAACGCCACAAAACGGCCAGACTCAGGAAAACTGACAGCCTCTTCCATTTTAAATTTATACCAGATGAAGTGAGACATCAAAGGAGCTCCTTTTAATGGGCTTTTTGGCATGTGGTCCTTTGTTCTTAACAAGTCAGCACCAGCTGCTCTGTCCATAATGCCAAGTCAGTAACATCCCAAGCCAGATTCCCTCTGATGTAAATCAGTGTCACTCCTCTGAAGGAGGATATTTCTATTGGTTGACATCAGTGGAAGATTTGGCTCCTCATGCTTGGCAGGTGCAAGCTAAAGTCAAATCTTCAGTGCCATATTTCACATTTCTCCTGTCCTCACCATCGCTCCTGCTGTACACGTTTCTCAGGCTGGGGAGTTAATTTGCATCAGCTGTAGCTCCTCGAGTTTCCATACAATAAATTCCATATTGTAAGGAACAGCTTTCCTCTAATTATATCTTGTTCATGTATATCTCTTTTATTTTCCACACACACTAATCTTGTCCCCTGGGTTATTGCGTGGTGACGTTCCCGTGAACAGGAGATGGGGTGAGAACACCAGATAGGTCACATTCATTCATTGAAACAGTTCAAATAATTGAAAGTAACTATTAATAGCCTTCAGATTGCCTACATTAGCCCATCCTGATTACCAGGAGTATATATTAGTTTAAAGGTGACCTACAAATATTTGCTTGATGTACAAATGTCCCAGATACAAAGGGCTTTTCGATGCATATTTAAAATTAAAACCTTTATTTTTTGATTTGCAGGTAGCAGGATATAAAAATCCCACAACAATTATGTGCAAGTGTGTATATATATATATATATGCACAGTACATTAAAAAATTTCAAATAGCTCTTGGAACAAATTAAAGTCTAGCTATTTACCCCTTAGAAAAGATGCTGTGAGCTTCAGCGCTTGCTAATAAAACTCTTGTTTAAGAAGGAAACAGGAGCCTGTAACCACCTGGGCCAATCGACACCCCAAAAGCCCAGATCCTGTCTCACTTTTCCCCATTCAGTGTCTTGGGTTATTTTAATTAAGTCAATTATGTTTCCAAGTCACCTGCTCTTTTATTTGGGAGAACGTACAAGCAGCTACAACTCCAGCTTTCTGATCTGTCATGTTCACTGATTTAAACACTTTCTTCCCCATCTTGGGCAATTCCTTCTTCCAGTCTGCAGGAGAAAGGATGCCAGCAACATCTGGTAACCCCCCAGTTCCCCCCAGTACTGGTGCTGGCTCCCAGTGCCTGCCCTGACCCTTTCCTACAATCCCAGCCATCACCACCGAGTCATGCTCACCTTCCACTGCTGGCTCATTCACCTCCTAACCCTGAGTTCCCTTCTTTTCAGGAGTTTACACCAGAGTGTGACTCATGAAATGCCCTTTGCCCATCTCCTCCCACCCTCCTTGCACCTGCCCCACATTTTTGGGCATGGCAACAAAAGAAAAACAAAAGTGCAGATGTTATAAGTTGAAGTATTAGCTGAAATAATTTCAATTTATATCAGAGGTTCAGGTTTGTGAAGGTTCTTGGGTATCAAGACAACTACAATTATCTGAGCTTGAATGCAGATATTGGCACCTATAATATCTCATAGTAAAGTGATGATATTGTTTAATCAAGAAGTCAAAATTAATTTAAAGCTGTCCCATTTTCTTCTCTTTGCCCCTCTTTATTAATTCAGCACAGAGCCCAGCAGGTAATAGATTATAAAAGGATGGATGGAAAACTAGATATTCATGTGGAATATATTCTTCACCAAAGGAAGGTGCAAAATTAAGATTAAAAATGCTTCTCTCTTAGGCAGAAACAAGACTAATCTTTCCATTTTTCACTTACCTTGTATTTATGAGACATCAGCTACAGACAGTAAAGGAAATTGCAGCATTCATTTAAAAGCAGCGTTAGCAAGTTCTGACAGCTTGTTAAAAGCTCTGACCAAAGGCAAGGTGATGCACATCCATCACCTCTGACAAGGACCTCATGGAGCTTGGCCCTTGGTCAGATCTCTGAGGTGGCTCTCAATGGGCCATTTCACATGAATATCTACACGTCCCTTAAGCTGCCCAAGGGATTTAAATGCTGGTCACTCATTAAAAATAAACACTATTCTGTCCTACAACTCTACGTCCTCCTGCAGTTCAAGTCTGACTTCATGTGTAACATGGATTTTCCAGCACTTACATCCAATTTCTTGGCAGATAATGGTAGTACCCAAAGCAACACAGTCAGTAGAAGATACAGTCCACAGTGGTGAAATCACAAGATCATATTCCATCCTTGGGATGCTATAACATGAAACATGGCTTTGAGTGCTGAGTCTGAGAGATTTGGATTTCTAAGTATAACTACCATCCATGAGCACGGCCCAAGATTTACATTTCATTAATATCCTTAAAATATCCTTTTCATATGTGGCACACTGTGGAAATATATACCTCTGGAGATTATCTGGACCAACATCCTGCTAAAAAACAGGGTCTTAGATTAGGTTATCCAGGTCCAGGTAAAGCCAAGTCTTGAATACTTGGAGTTGAACATGAAATAGTGTGAGTAATACTAAAGTCATCATTATTTTAGCAAAGCCACATGAAAAAAATTAGAAAAAAAGACACTCCAAAGAGGCCTTGACTCAACTGGCCCAATAGGAAACAGCAAACCTGGCCCCAGTACCTGTAAAAGAGAGAAGTATTTGGGTGCTTGTTCCACTTCAGATCCTAATAAGGCAGCCAGTGCATCCTGGAAATGACATTTACAGATTTCATACAGAAAAGTCTAGCCTTGAAAGTAAATTTTTTCTATTTTTTTTTGGCCATGGTGATGTTATTACCACTTAGACTTCTGCTGGCAGGAAGCTATTGCCTACAGCTGCAAACTAATATAAACTCAGACTTTCTGGGTCATCAGAAATGTGATGGACAAAGCACTCTCCACAGCCCCTTAATCCATAAGATAACTTGGTTAAAGTATTAACACAGCATCAAAAATTGTTCGCTGCCTCTACTTCACGAGTTCTTCCTAAATATTTCATTTCACAACCATTTCATTGCATAAACATCTAGCAGAGCAAAGCTCAACATGAATGCATTTGAGCTAGTAAATGCTGGAAGAAAAAAACTATCTAAAAATTGGGAATCTGTAAAATGGTATCGAGGACTTATGGGGTGGTTGTTTTGCTGTGCTCATAAAACAGCACCTTAAAATGTTCAGCTGTATATCACAGAAGTGCCACAATGAAAAGCAGGAAGGCAACAATGTCCCATTATAGTTTTCTTTAGATATTTAAAACTAGTCTAGGGAAAAAAAATAGCTAACAGGCTGTAGGACTGGACCAGATTTGCACCAGAATGGAGGTTGGAGCTAAGAGATTATTTCTTTCCCTCACTTCACCCCTTTTCAGAACTCAAGGGAAAGTCACTTTTTCATGTTCTCCCAGGTTAAAATCATACCAATTGCCTTTCATGTTAACGAGCAGTGTGGATGTCTCCTGCTTTTAACGAGCTTTCTTATCATTTGTCACATGCAGTGGTTGACAGCTATGAAAGAGCTCATTACCTAGGGGATCCTGGTGAGAAAGACTGTTTTGAAGCATTACCCTGCTTGTTTATACAAATTTCACACAGGAAAGTTGTAGTGGGCTGATAAACACCTTCTTATATATCACAAAGGGTCTGGATCAAGAGAAATATATCTCTCTCCATCCTACATTATTGCTTACACAAAAGGTGGAAGCAGTTAGAAAGGTGACACTTCCCATGTTTATTTACACCTGTATTCTTGTGTACACAAATGGGGGAAGTCATTTTTTGAGAAAAACAAATTTCTCAACTGGTTACCTCACTTCTTCACTAAAACTTTTCAGTAAAACTGTGGAACCATGGGCAGGATCTTATTTCACTTTCTAATTACTTCCAGTAAAAGTGATTCTTTCATGGCCACCACTCTGTCACCAAGCCCAGGGAAGGCTCAATATTATTCTCATCCTCATTTCTGTGATATAGCACAGAGAGACCTTAGATGGTGTTGAGCAAAGCCTTGAATACTTCATACTTCCTATGGAACTATGAAGCACTTCAGAAGGGCATCATTAGTTGAGACTGTTCCCTTTAGCACTGATTGGCATCTTCCCTCTCCTGCTCCCTACTGTGCCATCTCCCCTTCAATGGACAACCACTTAGAATGGATAATCACTTATATATCACATAAAGATATATTTTATCTCAGGGTGTTCTTCAGCAACCATCCCGATGGGTGCTTCACCCTGCAGACCCATGCAGCCTGAGTCTGGAATTACTGACAGCATCAGTTTCTCTGTGGAAAATCCTGTCTCTGGGGATGATTTTCTAAAAGTTAAAGCAGAATGCCTCTGAACAAGGCAGCACCTTCTCACTATTTGCACCTTGATAGCTGCAAGAGCAGCCCCACTGATTTCAGGCACAGGAAAGTGAGGGCAACAGTAACAACAAGGGTCAAAGGGATGGTGCAGCCTGGGTTTTGCACCTTGTCCAGCCCATGAGACAGCAGCTAGCTTCTCATCTTGCTCTTTTTTCCCATCTCCACACTGGGAAGAGGAAGGTACCAACCTTAGGAAGTAGCTTATATTCATATACTGACCCTTAGATCAAAAAGGCCACGTGAGAAGAGGTTAATTGCAACTAAATGTAGCCTGAGGTTGCAGGATACACAGGGGGTAAGTTTTAACCTTAGTGCTTTTGGTAGAAACCAGTCTCAGTCATGGACATTCCTCTCATCCACGTGCCCTTCCTGGAGAGTCAATAAACTGGGCTGTGGTTGAGCAAGTGCACTGTAAACCAGCTGCTGCAGCCCCAGCCCACGGGGGACACGAAGCAATCCCCACAGCACCTTTCTCTTT
>NW_008595502.1:42481-44365 GCF_000691845.1 Merops nubicus
TTGCAAGGAAAACTTCATGTTTTGGAGATGTTTGAAAATAACGTGTCAAAGATTTGCAAACCATTTACCTGGAGAGCCATTAGTTGTAAAAACTTGGGCTCATGACTACAGCGTTGCAAATAAAAGCTGGAAACAAGAGCATTTTTAATTGCAAGGAGCACAAACCCAAGCTCAGTGCAGCCATCTCCTTAATCTCACACCTTGAAGTTCAGCCCTTACACAAAGAATGACCTAATTATTTTCAGGGGCTAAGCGTGGGCACGTTGCTGGGAGAAAAAAGAAAAATCAATTAGAGTTATAAACAGTTAAAAATAGAGGTTTAATGCAGCAAACATGAAGAGTTTTCTCTGCTATCTGATGAGCAGCATGCCTCACTAGCATGGCAAATATATTCATGGTAGTCCTGGGACTACAAATATCTGGGTTGTGCTCTGAGTCACCATGTCTTTGCAGAAGCAAGGATTACTATGATCTGCTCCCATAAAATCATCGTGGTGGGTCTGTTCCAGCCTGAACTTCTGCTCCACAGGGCTGAGGTTTATGGAAATTACTTACCTGCCTCATCACTTGGATGAGGAAGCTGGAGAGAAAATGTAGTGTGAGAGCTGCCAGGCTGCTTAGCATCATCTTTCTTTGTTGTCACTACATTGTGAGGTCTTCTGGGTATATCCACAAATGCTGGAAGTTCAGAGACAAAGACACTTTGTAAGGAGTATTTACGAGCCAAACAGTCTTCATTTGTTTTCTCTTTATTAATTGCATTATTTTCTGTTAAGTCTGCACTCAGGTTTGATCTCAGTGGAGGCTTGTTTTCTCCTAGGAGCTTTGTTTGATGTATCTCCTCTATTGGCTCTCCATTAGCTATGCCATCTACTCCATCTGCTGTTAATCTACACGAACTGCAATTTAGTCTGAAGGACAAGGCTGATCTATGAATTTTTTGGCATTTAATTTGAGGTTGCTCAATGCACACGTTAAGCGACTTGTCTAAATAATAGATGGTGTTTGGACACTGCTGAGAAACCTGAACGTGGACCCATGAGGTGAATGAAGGTGGTACTTTCTCTCTCCCATCACTGCTTTGAAGACTCACGCCATTCTCCTTGTTTCCTGGGTCAAAAATCTGCTTCTGTGCTGATTGTGAGCAAGATTCAGGACTCTTGAAGGGAGAGGCACGTTGGGTTGTGGAGTCTGGAGGAGGCCAGCGAAGGAGGGCAGCAGCAGGGGCTTTGCTGGAGGTGGGGGACACAGCACTGGGCTCTTGCACAGCCCCAGCTCCATGCCTTGGGTGGCTGGAGCCCCCAGCAACACGTCTGGCTGTGACAGTTATGAAGGCAAATCCTTTCTGCTGGGTTGGACACAGTTTTACCTCTGCTCTGGGAGAGTCCAAAGGAGAAGTGGTGTCATCTAGAGATGCCTGGATTTCTAATCTGCTGGGAAGTATTGTGAGGGCTCTGTTGACGTTGACCAAGCCATGGTTAGCCAAAGGTTGCTTCTTGTGATAAGCACTGGGCTGGGGGACCATGGGCTGCATAGGCAAAGAGGGCCAATTTTCTTTTGCTTTAGTCTCATCAATCATCTGTGAAATGACTATCTGTGAAATCAATGCTGTATTTCGTGATGACAGAGATTCCTGCAAATGAAGAGATTCAATTTATCAACATACTCTGTCATAATAGATGTAACTGTTTCTCATCTACCATCTATCACACCAGACAATTTTGTTCAAGATTTCTTGTTAGCTTTGTATTCATACTAACACTTTTTTCATTTAAGAACACACGCTCTTGCAATCAGCTCGGAATTGTCTGAGAGACTTCAATAAAAATCTTATCACTCTGGTGCAAAAAAAAATGAACTTAAAATTAAAAATATATATAAAAT
>NW_008595503.1:0-20700 GCF_000691845.1 Merops nubicus
TCCAAGCCTCAAACCACAACACCATATTACCAGAGAGTGGGGAGAGAGGGGCACCAGTCACATACAGTCACTCTTTTTATATTCCTTGGGTCCTGTATTTGATGAAACCAGTTTTCTTCAGATAGAAGAGGCATATCATAGCAAACTATCATCCCAAGCTCTTTGCCAAGAGGAGTCTGATGTTAATGCTAATGATTTCTTCCTCCTCATTTGGATCACATCAAGGTAATTTTTATACTTTTTTGACAGCACAATCTGCTTACTTCTTCTTTTCTTCATTGGTTTGCAATTTGATATCATATTTGAATGTACCCTATAAGTTTTGTTTTAATTACATTGGATATTTGTTCTTTGTTCTCTTATCTCTGTAACAGGTTTTATTTCATTCCCCAAATCAGACTATTAAAAGATAACATTATCTTGTTTTGGACTATTGCATGTTGTGGACAGGTAGGTGTTGTTTTCTTCTTAAAATCAAATAATTAGTCAGAACCATACCTAATATAAATCAACATTTTTTCCAGTAAATTTGGTAGTGATTAATAATAGCTGGACATCTTCACTAGTTACTGTACATCAGTACTAGTCACATCTATTAGACTATGTAGATTATGTAGTGCTTGTAAGTCATTGATAGAAAACTAAGTGATTGAATGTGGTAAATTTTTTCCCTGCAAAAATAAACTTTCATCAGAATCTGAAATTCATTTGGAAACTAACTTACTGAGAAAACTGTTGTAATGAGCTGGATTAGCTGCTTGTATTTAAAAAAAAAAAAGAAAAAAAAAGAAAAAAAAAGAAAAAAAAAGAAAAAAAACTTTGAAGACTTCTTGGACTAAATGGTAAAAAAAAAAATAACTATGCAATATTTTTTGTCTTATTCACTTATCTCTAAAATGAACAAAATATCTGATTGGGTTTTTTTGACTTAAGAGGTCATTAGTGTGACTGAGACTCTATGTACTTTTTTTTACTGTCTTTGCCGAATGAGGAAATCTGTCAAAATTTCTTGAATAAATCACATTTAAGTCATAAAACATAAAATCTGTTCCTTTAAAGTTTATATTGAGAAGACTGGAAAGAAAGCATTACGTCTTAAGAAGCTCTGCAGACTTCTGTGATTTTAGCAGTTATTTAACAATGTTGTGTACTTTATCCTGTCTCTGATTCCTGGTAAGAACATGTGCACTTGATTTGTTCCTATTAGACTCATGAACAGTATAGGAAAAATGTCAAATTTACAAAGATAAAATTCATTTAGTTGGGTACACAATCATTCATCTTAATTATGTCTGACATCTTCACCATTATATAATCAGTTTCCCAGAAGAAGAGAAACTCACATTCTGTCTCCTTTAGGAATCCTTCATTGAAGGAGACTAGTTATTTCAGTCCTCTGAGGGAGCTGAAAGTGTAGTTGAAGCATCACGAAAAATAAAGAATAATGGCTCGTATTCATCAAGAACAGGGATGTACCACACTGCCATGCTTGAAAAAACATAACTCCTAACAATGCTTTCTTCAAGGGTAGTAGACCTGTGAGAATTTAAAACAGGGAATGTATAAACTTTTACTAAATAACAAAGGTTTTTATACCTTTTCTGCCTTTATTGAAATAAATGAGTTTGTCAGCTTTTGATTGTCTTCATAGAATACTAGCTACAAGCAAATATAATTTAGTAAGCAAAACAAGACACATTACCATATATGTAATATGAAATACGTTTGTACTCTGATAAAAAACTAATGAAATAAAAATAAAAATATTATCATTAAAATCAACATTAATGTAGCATTTTCACGTTGTAGTACTTACACAAGGAATATTTCACTATTCACAAAAGATTAAGTAAAACTGGTAACTCAGATGCCATCTCAGATGAGGCACTAAACATGATCTCTGTCTTTCAAATTACCTTTTCCCCTCAAAGAATACAGCTAATAACACAGGAGAATGTAAGAACTTGATTTTATACTTTCCGCAGTTTTTGAAGGTTAGAAGTTCAAAAGAAAATTTCAATCTTAATAATACGGTTACACAGCTACGTATACAAATTCATAAGCATTGGACTACAAAGTCTCTGTAAAAGTAACATGTTCCTCAAAACTGTCTTGACGGAAACAACGTTGAGAACAGTAATATGATTAGAGAATAAAAAGATTCTAGTTTTTTACTGTTCTTAGCTCAGAGGAGATCATTGGTGAATCTGTCTTACACAGACCATCTCATGCTACAACTCAAACTACAAGGAAAATATCTCCTGCCTTAATCTTTCCTTTAATGTTCCTGCAGAATGAAATTTTCTTATAACTAAATTATTCAGGAAGTGTAAATGACCTGCAAACAAGTTTGATTATCAAAAAAAATTGAGTGATTCTGAAATGACAAAAAGTTGAGGCTGAATATGCCTCAGTTTCCTATGAGTATATTGTTTTTCTTTCTGTCCTTTCTCTTTATCTGTATGCTCTTTGAGCATCAATTTTCTATCCCATCTTCTTACTGTCTCTTCTTTCTACTACCATCTCTTTGAGTCAAAGTGGATCATATTGTGTATTACTTATCATATTGTATACTGTACTTTTATGTAGTACATGGTAGAATCATGTCTCAGTCCTGGTAAAGACCTTGGTGTACAACAGTCACCGGCGTGATTAACCAAATATAAACTTGAATGTTACCAGAGGTTAGCTTTTGAATTACCAAAGACCCCACAAAAAAGGTCAAGATGCAAGTTTGGATTAACAAGAAATTCTACAATGCATCAGACAGCTGAATTTGTGTTCTGTTACTTTGTAAAAAAAAAATTGAACCTGCCAAGATTTAATTATAAATATAGGTTAACACCTCCTGGCAACACTGTGTCTCTTTCTAATGAATCAGAGGACACTTAGCATATGTTATTGTACATGTCGAGCCTGGTCTCTTTTTTGCCTTCCTTATTCCTTGTATAGTATAGATTCACTTGACTTTGCTTTTTACAAGACTAGAGCAAAATTGACCCAGAGCAATGGGCTGTGTTTTACTTTAAAATCAGAGAGGAAAATGTGTATTTGTAAAACCACTAGTGATGATTCATTTACCTTTAGATTATTAAATTATTACTTTCAGATAAATCAATTACCTTCCATATGGTAAGCTATTAGAAATCTGAAATAGAGAAAATATTTGTAAAAGAGTTCATAGCTAGGAAAGTGTAATCAAATCTTAAGTGTAACTTTGTTTCTGTCTAGTCAGAAGTTCATACTGTGTTTCTGCAGTGAGGCTGCTGAAGGCTCCATTAAGGTTCCACTTCACCTAATAATTATGTATTAAACTTTTTTTAGTTGTGGCACTTTTGCAGCCTGCTTGCTCCTGTTACAGAGTTAACAATATTTCTTTCTTTATATGTAGGAAATGTACTATACAAACACAAATGCAGCTCCTCTGAGAAAAAGTTTTGATGAGATATTCACCATCCTGTGGGTCTGTGAAACTAATGTATACTAGGTACTTTGGCAGATGAAGAACAGCAGTAGTTGTCAAATGCATAAATATAGAATACTGGAAGAAGTTAATGTGGCTTTTGGAAAATGAAGTCTTGCCTCACTTACCTTGCCAAGCAGTAATCGAGCTTGAGAATAGGGTCCATCACATTGAAACATGTTGTTAAATTACCAAAATGCTTTTGACAAGGAGAGAATCTTGAAGATAGTTACAGCACAATAAGGAGTCAACATTTCCCATCTGGCCTATGATACCTGCACACTCAACCTGTCATCTGAGGGAAGTAACTGAATTGAATCTTTGCCTCAGTGGAAGATTCTGTGACTGAGAATCCATGGTGGATTGTTATTTGATATTGAGTATTATATAATATCAATGTCTGTCTGAATATAGAGGGGGTTTAGCTTGTTTTTTTTAAAGATATCTAGCATTAGGTTGAGTCTGTCATGGCAACGTCATTTGGGGCTTTTTCCTGTAATCAGGAAGAGAATGCACGTACAGAGATTTCCTAAGTTAATAGTACTTTCAAAGGTATTTATCCAGGAATGTAGCTCAGATAGTAACAGATTTTTTTCTGTTATGTTCAGAGTAACAGATTTTTTTCTGTTATGTTCAGAGGCTCTAGTTTCATTTCCTGCACATGATCCATCTATTATCAGTGTTGTATTCATAAGGGTACCTCTGAATTAGCGTACTGCTCAATATTGAAAATTTTAGAGCTAAGAAATATTGGTAGATAATATAAAATATTTATAATCAGCTGTCAGCTTGATTTCAATGGGACAACTCATATCAAATAGATCTTGTAAGTGTTTAGGATCAGCCCCAGGCTCTGTCTCTAAACTTTTGTTAGACATAATCAGTGTCTCACATGCAGAAACATTAAGAGGTTTTTCATTTGCTCTAATATGTGAAGTTGCATACATTATTTTTAGTCTTGTTTCTAAGAATTATATAATAAAAGTAAGGCAAGGTTGTAAAGCTAAAATTTAAATAAGCATTAAACAGATTGCTCAAGGAGGTTACGGGATCTCCATGACTGAAGGTTATTAAGAATAGATAATACAAACAAGCTTTGGTATGGCTGACTTTACCCTGGGACGAGAGGACAGACTATACAGCTTATTGAGGTCCTTCCAAGAGCTAATCATTATGATTCTCACATGCCTATGCAGAGAAGCAAAGAAATATAAAGCAATTCTTGCTTCCCTGACAGGGCTGCAAACCTGCAGACTGCAGGGCATTGAGGAGAACAATATCTCTGGGTTGGTGAGTTGTCGTGAAGAAGCAAGTAAATATCACAGCTGTAATTCAGTTTCAGGCTGCATCCTCCCTAGAGCAGGAAATAAACAGAAAACGTATTGCAATTCTGAATCAAAAAATTCTCGAGCCCAGTCCTGAGCTCTAGACATACCTTTCTTGTTGAAAGAAACTTTAATGTTTCAGCCTATCCCCTAGAAAGAGTATAAGACGATTGAGGACACATTAAATAATGGTTATATATGGCCTTATAAAAGATGAGAGTAGATATTTGACTACGTCTGAAATCAGATTTATGGAGATGGATGATTAGGAATGAGGATATGTACAGAGCACATCAGGTATAAGGTAAAATGGCTTTTTGATAGGGTCACAACCAAACAGTATATGTCCAAAAGGATTAAGGAAGAAGGGAGAGAAATGGAAGAAGCTTTGGCAGACATTTTTACACACTTCTGCTCTTCAAAGCAGATGAAGTGAAATCTGAGAGGACTGGAGAGTAGCCAACATAATGCCATTATTTTAAAATGGCCTAAGGAGAGACAAGGGAGGTAAAGACTCACTAACTCATTGGAATTCTCAGAGGATATGGCTGTCAAGCTAGACAAAGAAGATATACACATCACATGTACTTTCAGTAGCCGTGCAGCAAAATTCTGCAATGTAGCTACTGTCTTGGTTGCAAACTCAAGAAATGAATGAGTAGCAGACAAATTAAACTGAATGAAGTAAATCAGTTATAATAAATTCATGCTGAAAATAGAAAATAAAGTTAATGAGGATGTTTTTGACCAAGAAGGTTGTTTAAAAATATGTATAAAATGAGAAGTGATACAGCTAGACTTCTGACTGCAGTTCTCCTTTCAAAGAGTCTTCACAAAGGAGGTTACTTTCTTGAGATTGACTTGTTAATGTAGTTTATTTCAAGTTTGACATGTTTGTAGCACTACTGTTTTACTCACTGCTGTCAGAGTTCCGTCAACCATGCCAGCTTTCCTCACTTTGTGAAAACAGGTGAGTTTTCATGCTCATGGAAACATTTTCCTATCATCTCCAGAAAATAATTACTTTTTATTTGCACCATGGGGAGCTGCAGCATAAGGTTCCCCCACTGTCTTCTGAGACTAGGGGAAAAAAATCCACATTCCTGTATCTGTACCAGTTCAGTCCATGACAACTATATTGATACTACTAGCACTGGAACAGTTTTATAGGTGAGGGCTGTGCCATTGGCAGAGGTTAACAAGAAACTTAACAAATAAGCATATTCCATTGAATTGTTATCTAGCAGCAAACTTTGTTAACAAGTCAAGCTAGGTTTAGATTAGCAAGCAAGAAAGAAAAGGCTCTGAATCTGATTACTAATTCCCTTAGCCATCTAGTTCTACTATGATTATTTACATTTCTAGACTACTTTTAAAGATGGAAGAGATAAGTAAAAACTCCAGAGGGACATAACAAAGCCTTTATGACTACAGTTGGTATCGCCAGCCTTGCCTACCAAATATACTTGCAACAAAGACAGGAATTTATTATTTACTTAATATATTCTATACCATTAATGAGGCAGTGTAAAAATATTATTAATCAGTTCTGAGATTAATATGGGAAATAGGAATATTTTCTGATGTTAATACAGTCAGAATATACTGAAATATATTTCTAAATAATCAAAAACTTTTTTTAAGTTTTGTTTTACTCAGTAAACGGAAGACATCTTCAGCAGTGCCTTCTTTTCCCACTGGTATTTTAAAAGTTGCTTTAAATATTTTAGCTGGCTTTGTGTTCTGAGGTGACTATCTGTGCTTTATACTGGCAATATCCTTTTGGAGGATGGGTGGAAATTCACTAGGGTGTCACCTTTTCATACATCTTCTTTGAAAAAAACACAAGTTTTTATATATAGTATACCACACGTGTATGTTCTAGTGACCATCTTTGTGAATCTTAATATTCTGTTTCAATCAGAAACTCTAATAAGGTGAAATTATATATGCTGTCATGGACAGATATGTACTATTTAGGAAAGACAGGCCAACGAGGTGAGGTGGTGGAGTTGCTTTTTATGTAAGACCAACTGGAATGCATTAAGCTCTGCCTATGGGAGTAAGAATAAAAGGTTGAGAATGTATGGGTAAGAATTAAGGGGCAGGCTAATATGGCTGACATAGTTGTGGGTGTTTACTACAGACCAGGAAGACGAAGACAATGAGTCCTATGGACAGTTCAAAGTACCCTCACAATCACAGGCCCTGGTGCCAATGGGGGACCTCAGTCACCCTGATATTTGCTGAAAAGGCCACACAGCTAGAAGCACACAGTCCAGGAGGTTCCGGCAGTGCATTGATGATAACTTGCTGAAACAGGTGGTGGAGGACCCAATGAGGATGAGTGTGCTGTTAGATCTTGTACTGAAAACCAAAGTTCTGTTTGGGTATGTGAATACTGGGGTAGCCTTGGCTGCAGTGACCATGAGACAGTCGAGTTCAGGATCCTATGTGGAAGTAGCAGGGCAATAAGTAAGACTTCAACCTTGGACTTCAGGAGCATTAAATTTGGCCTCTTCAAAGACTTACTTGGAAGAATCCCATGGATTAGGGCTCTAGCAGGAAAGGGGGCCCAAGAGAGCTTGTTTAAATTCAAGCACTACTTCCTCTAAGATCAAGATCACTGCATCCCTATGAGTAAAAAAAATAAGCAAAGGAGGCAGGAGACCTGCATGGGTGAGGAAGAAATTTCTAGAAAAACTCAAATAGAATAAGGAAGTTTACAGAATGTGGGAAAAGGGACTGGCTGCTCGGGATGAGTATAGGAATGTTACCAGAGTATGCAGGGATAGAACAAAGAAGAAAAAGGAACCCTTAGAATTAAATCTGGCAAATGATGTAAAAGACAACAAGAAGGGCTTCTTCAAGTACATCAGTAGGAAAAGGAAGTTCTGCTGCTAGAGGATACAGAGAAGGCCGAGTTACTGAATACCTTCTTTGCCTCAGACCTTACAGCTGAGACTAGCCCTAAGGAATCCCAGCCACTGGAGGCAAAAGAGAGGGTAGAAGAAAAAGTCTGAAGAAAGAAAGTTTTTCCTTTGGTCAACAAGGATTGGGTTAGAGATCATTTAGGAGAACTAGACACACATAAGTCAATGGGTCCTGGTGAGACCCACCTATGAGCTCTGAGGGAGCTGGCTGATGTTGTTGCTATGCCAGAATAATACTCAACAAAATACCCAACATTTTTGAAAGATCACGAAGAACAGGAGAGGTGTCTGAAGACTGGAGGAAAGTCAATGTCACTCCAGTCTTCAAAAATGGTAAAAAGGAGAACCCAGGAAATTACAGGTCAGTTAGCCTCACGTCCATCCCTGGAGAGGTGATGGTACAGCTCATTCTGGAGGTCATCTCTAAGCATGTGGGATAAAAGAAGGTTGTCAGGAGAAGTCAGCATGGATTCACCAAAAGGAAATCATGCTTGACCAATCCAATAGCCTTCTATGATGTCATGACTGACTGGGTGGGTAGATAACAGGAAAGAAATGCATGTTGTCTACCTTGACTTCAGCAAGGTTTTCAACACTCTGTCCCATATCCTCATAGGTAACTTAGGAAATGTGTGTTAGACAAGTGGACCGTGAGATGAACAACAGAGCTCAGATGGTTGTGATCAGCAACTCAAAGTCTAGTTGGAAGCCTGTGGCTAGCAGAGTTCCTCAGGGGTTGATAATGAGCCCAGTCTTGTTCCACATAGTCACCAATGTCCTGGATGAAAAGGGAGAGCATACCCTCAGCAAGTTTGCTGATGATACAGAACAGGGAAGAGTGGCTGACACAGCAGAAGGCTGTGAGACCTGGACAGGTGGGAGAGTTGGGTGGAGGGGAACCTAATGAAATTCAACAGGGTCAAGTGTAGAGTCCTGCACCTGGGAAGGAAGAACCCCATGCACCAATATAGGTTAGATGTTGGCCTGCTGCAAAGCACCTCCATGGAGAAATACCTGGAGGTTCTGGTAGACAACAAGTTAACCATGAGCCAACAGTGTGCTCTTGTAATCAAAAAGACAAGTGGTATCTTGGGGTGCATTAAAGAAGAGTGTGGCCAGGAGGCCACATATGAAGCAATGTGTCTAGTTCTGGGCTCCCCAGTTCAAGAAAGACAAGGAACTACTGGAGGGAGTCCAACAGAGAGCTACAAGGATGATGGGGGGAGTGGACCACTTCTCTTTTTAGGAAAGTCTAATTAATCTGGGTTTGTTTAGCCACCAGAAGAGAAGACGGAGAGGGAATCTCATCGATACTTACAGATATCTAAAGGGCAGGTGTCAAGAAGATGGGTCCAGTCTCTTTTCAGTGGTGCCCAGTGATAGGACAAACACACAAGAAGTTTCATTTAAACATATGGAAAAACTTGTTTACTTTGAGGGTGACAGAGCACTGGAACAGGCTGGCCAGAGACATTATGGACTCTCCTCTCGAGATTTTTAAAGTCACTTGGATGTGTTCCTGTGCAAGCTGGTCTATGCGAACCCACTTTACCAGCTGGGTTGGACTAGGTAATGCTCAGACGTTCCTTCCAACCATCATTATTCTGTGATTCTCTGATTCTGTTATTCTGTAACTGTCGTGTTTTGACCCCAGTCAGCAACTAAGCACCATGCGTCTACTCGCTTACCCATCCTCCACCCCATGACAGGATGGGAAGGAAAATCAGGGAAAAAAGTCACATGTTATGGGTCGTAAGGACAGGTTAATAAAAAAACACAAACAGACAAGAAACAGCAATAACAATAATACTTATGAAATAATATATAAAACAAGTGATATACAACATCAGTGTCACTGCCTGGACACCTCTCCCTTTCCCAGCTGCAGCTTGCTCAAATCATGCACCTTTTCCCCAGGCCAGCCTTCTATATAGTGGGCATGAAGTGAGTATGGTATAGAATATTCCATTCGCTGGTTTGATTTTCTATCCTGGCTGTGGCACCCTCTGAACTTCTCATGAACATTAACCCTATCCTAGCCAAACCCAAAACTTTATCCACTTCTTATTCTATACCATCTACGTTCTCATAAAAAAAATTAAATCCCCTTGAGGTACGCACTTGGCTTCTCCATGCTCCCACATCACCCAGGTGCATCCAGGTCCTTAAGCAAAAGCAACCATAGGTTTGCCTTTGCCTGAAGCAGGACTAAGCAGACTGTCAGTGGCATGGGGTATGTTTCCAGCCATCCAGTGGTTAGTTCCACAATTGTAAGCATGTGGTGCTTGCCTTGATGGGTTTGTGGCAGTGTGATATAGTCAATCTGCCAGGCCTACCCATATTTATATTTCAGACATGGTCTATACCACAGAGGCTTTAACCATCTGGATAGCAATAGCATCAATTATCAAATCCACCCCTCAATCTCAAGCACATCCATATGTTGCATATGTTCCTTGATGACCTGAGGCATCATGGGCCCACTAAACTATCAATAATTGGTCAGCTGATATCCATCAACTATCAATCAAAATCACCCTTACACTGCCAGTCCAAATCCACCTGATCTACTTCAATCTTAGCATCCTGATCTACCCATTGTTCGTTTTGATGTTACACAGTGTCCTGACTCTTGGGTACATGGGCATCCACATGATGTACTTTCACAACCAGGTTCTCCACCCAAGCAGCAATATCTTGCCATAACTCATCAGCCCAGATGGGTTTACATCTGTGCTACCAGTTGCTCTGCTTCCATTGCTGTACCCACCCCCACAGGACATTTGCCACCAACCATGAGTTGGTATAGAGATAGAGCACTGGCCACCTTTCTCTTCTTGTGAAAATTAATCCTATCCTAACTGAACTGAGGACAAGAATATAGATCAATTCCCATTCAAGTTAAAATTCGTATGTTCTTCCTTTCCATTTGAAGAAACTGTATTAGTGGACCAGCTTTACTGGCCTGCGAAGATGCACAATTTTATTCTCTTGGTGCCCTACTCTCCATAATGTTTTGAGTATACTTTGTGGAAAAAAAAAATAATTCTTTGATTCATTAGATGAACTGAAAAAAAGACCCAGTCTGAAAAAAGAAGCCCAACTGTCTTAGTAACCTCAAAGGAAATACATATTTGGAGGTCTGGGTTTTGCAGTACACTCAGTCCAAGACTTGGAACATAAACTAAAGTGCAGAAAATGTGAGTTAAATCTTACCTGTTACCAGATCTCTGTGGATATTTTTATTATACATCCAGAAGGTGATAGTACTCTATGATCAGCTATTGTTACCATGAGGGTCTTTCACATTTTATAGCATTTAGCAATAACCATTTAGAAGACTCAGTATCTGTAATAAGTGATCTTATGGTCACAGTTTTCCCAGGAACTACTGGTTACTGTAAAATTGTCTTTATTAATGTGACTGTTAATTTGGCATCCAAAATTTGATCTAGGGTATATGTTTTGAAACTTAAAAAATAAGTTCTGAGCTCATAAAAATGACTGTTGAAACAATCCAAAGACAATTAATTTCAGAAAAAAAAGTAGTAATAATAAAATCAATTAATATAAAAAAATATTAAGAAACTACAACTCAAAACTGAATATGAACAATCAACTACATACAAGACAAATGTATAGGCCAAAACTTTTAATATGGCTTCAATCAGTTTTGTGTGGGGTTATGTACAAGCTATACACATACAAGTATAGTTCTGTAGTCCTAAAAAATCCTCTCTACAAAAACTTCTCATCTCCTACATATTTAAGGACTCCATCTGTTCAAAAATTTACCTGCATTACCTATCATTAACCATCAGACTATTATGTTGTGCAGGGCATAGCTGGTAAGGTGTTGGCAGCAGGAGGGTTGCAAGGTGGCCTCTGTGAGGAGAGGCTGGCCTGCCCCATGCCTTACCAACAGACCTATCACAGGGCACAGCTGGACTCAGCAGCCAAAGTACTTCTTTGGCCTCTAGGAAATGTATTTAAGAAAGGGAGAAAATACCACAGAGAGAAGAGAAAGGAATAAAAAATTGTGAGAAGGGCCTGCAGATATCAACGTCAGAGAAGGAAAAGGGACAGGAGGTGCTGGAGCAGAGTTTCTCCTGCAGCTTGTGGAGAACATCATGGTAGAGAAGATATCCAGCCACACTTCAGCCTCAATAGTACCCCACACCAGAACAGGTAGATATTTCCTGAAGGACTTCAACCAATGGAGAGCCCATGCTAGAGCAGAGGAAAAGCATGAGGAGGAAGTGGCAGAGAGGACCTGTTATGAACTGTTCATTATGTGTTGGTTGGAATGGGGAAGGAAGAGAATTTGGGAATGAAGGAGTGAAGTTGATCATGTGAAAAAGGCTAGGGTAGTGGGTGGAAGTGTTCTAATTTGTCTTTACTTCTCACTATTCAAATCTATTGCAACTGACAAATTAAATTAATTTTCCCCAATTTGAGACTACTTTGCTCATGACAGTAATTGGTAAGTGATCTCTCTGCCCTTATCTCAAGCTTTTGCTTCATATTTTCTCCCGAGTCCTCTTTGAGAGAGCATCTGTGGGGGAGGTCTGGCAGCCAGCCAGTGTTGACCCACCACATACATATAGATCTTAAAGTGAACTTCCTCTACTGACAAAAGAGAAGCAACTCTGAGTATATGAATAGATAGAAGAAATTACTCCCTGAGGCATTTCTATCTCTTTGCATTGTCCCTAGAGGAAGCTAGGATTAAAAAATCAATTTATAATGCTAAGATTAGGTGAGATAAATTCTGCTGTGGTTGGCACTATGAGGGTTAGAAACATAGCAGAAATAAAGTTAGTAAAAATAAAAAATCCTTAAAATCCTTTAGATTTACCTGGTTAGGAGTGATGTTATTTTCCTATATCAGACCATCAGTGTTCAAACAGCAAAATCTAAATGAGAAAGGTCTTAAAGGAAGTTATGATGTTTTCCTTCTGTTTTCTTCAGTTGTTTAAAAGAGTTTCTTAAGGGATAATTTCCAATACTTTCTGATCCACAGTCATTAAGTTGTCTTTCTTCTTTCTAATTAGCAGGGATAGTCCTGTGGTTTTGCACCTAGTTTTCAGATCCATCATCCCCTGAACATCAGTCCCCCAGCCATTAACTTTACTAATAGAAAAATCTTAATTCAGTAGTGTTGCAATAGCAAAATGAATACAATGGAAAAAATGAAGATAAGTTTGTAAAGAAACTAATTTCCAACAGCGTACTTCACCACTGTTACCCATAGTCAGACTATTTTTTTAAGTTTCTTCTTAAAGGATGTATTTTGGGTATTTACCCCCAAAGAGCTAACAGAAATGTCTCTTTTCACTTTTTTCTTCAACACGCTAGTATTTGTTTATAATTCATTCATAAACATGAACTCTGTGTACACAACACAGAATAAAATGAAGAAACCCTTGTCTTCAGCCATAAATAAATATATTGTAAATCATTAATTCCGAAATGGTAGTATTTTCAGCTTTAAAATGTGTCTGAATTTCAGATATGCATTTTACAGTATTATAGCCCTTGGGAAAAATATACTGACTTTTCATTTTGATAAGATATTGGATATTATACTTAAAATAATTGCATAACAATATCTTCTATATTTTAATGGAAACACTGGACTGCAAAAAAAGAATTAGGAGATGGCAATTATGATAGGTATTTATGTCAGGTATTCCTTTTTTTTCAGCTGTAAAATAAAAAAAGTATAAATATTTTTTTTTTAATTGCCTAGGAAGAATCAGTAAAGGGACTGGATATAATGCAAACACACATCACAAGTACTTCATAACTCACAAATTACATTGAGACATGATAAATAAAAACACTTTAAAATATCATTTTTCACCACTTTAACATGTTGTAATTTTTGTTTTGTACTGTGGCAATTCATAATATGCAATAATCTTGCAATTTAAACAAAGCAGTAGTTACCTAGATTTAAGGTCTTTTGTTTCTTTCTTTCTTTCTTTGACTAGTAGAACTTCAAAACTATCCCTCAAGGTTATTTCTCCCTTAGTTTTTTCATATTCCTGATATGAAAAAAAAAGAATAATTTTAGAGTTCCTACTTATTTTCTTTGAAGACTATTTATGAATACTGGCACAGAATTGCCAAAACATCTCCAGAGTGATTAGAAAGAATTCTGACTAATTCTAATCTTCTATCAGTGGCTGCCATCCAGCCTCTTCTCAGTCTTGAAGTATAAATTTCATATATCCTGACTGTGTCCCTGAATGTTTTGAGTTGGAACTTTGACTCCTCAGTTGTTTGAAAGGCAGGTATGAACGTTAATCTCCAGTACACTAATTAGTCTATATGAAGAGTAAAGAACATGTATATCTTAATAACCCTCATCAAGTGTTAAACATCAGCCTGCTGTGGCTGACTGTTCAACAACACCAGGACACTCTCGTTTATCACCTTTCATAAATCTTTTCTTTAGTATACCTTAGATGTCTACTTAAAACATCCTGAACACTCCATCCATCAACACTCATATACAAGGCTTACCCACCATGTGAATGTGAAGCTGAACATCTTCCCCAGAGTCCAACATGTCGGTTGTGAATGACAGAGGGAGCTGGAGATCTATCTGTTGTTTGATGCAAGCCTTTCAACTCTTGCTGTGCCATGCAAAGTTTTGGCTTGTCATCTGCCAGTTATACTTGACTTCTCCAAAGTATGCCTGCCTCTTTAAAGCATTCACATGCTTTCACAGAAGATTCATCCTTTATTTAAGCAAACAACAAATTTATGTATTGACATGTAACTAATGAAATAGAAAGATAGTCATCCAGCAGCTTGAACCCAGTGATTAAGGAGCAATGGTTTTAAGCCAGAAAAGGGTAAATTTAGGTTAGATATTAGGAAACAGTTCTTTTAATATGGTGGTGGTTGATCACTGGAACAGGTTACCCAGAGAGGTGGTGCAGGCCCCATTCATAGAAACATTCAAGGTCAGGCTTGATAGGGCCCTCAGCAACCTGACCTAGTTAGTAATATCCCTGCTTATTGCAGGAGGGGTTGGACTAGACAACCTTTAGAGGTATCCCTTCCAATCAAACATATTCTATGATTCTATAATTACTAGCTATGGCTTTCCTTATATAAAGTCAGACATAGCTTTTGATGAATTTTCTACCACAAATTTTTATCTTTTTCATCCATTTTCAAACATCTTGCCGCAATTACATATATGGAAAACTTCATACCCTCATCACTACTTATAACTTTTTAAAGCTCCAGTTATAAGCAGCTGTTTGTTTAAACTGATAAGGCATATAAGGAATCCATAGTTCATCATATTTAGCATTCATGTCCTACCAGCTTATACACACCATGTTTCACAGACTGCTACAGGACAGTTTTAGATTTTTTTTTTTAACTTGAACAACAAATTGAAAACAGCTTTCTTGTCTTTCAAGCACAGGTGTCTGTAGCACAGATGTCATATTAATACATGACTTCATAATACAGTTGGCCTATGCTATGAACATTCTATAACTACATCAATATAAACTTCCCATTTATATTCTTGTGAGTGCTCTTTTCTTTTGTGGGAATACCTATCCAACAACATTCTCTAAACAGACAAGCTTTATCAGGTAAAAACATATATATTACTAATTTTATGTGAGCATATAAGAAGAAATCTCTAACTAATAAAAAAAGGAACTGCACAATAATGTGGTTGCTTTGAAGAGGAGAAATGGGCAGACACACAATACATAACAGTATGGAAGAGAAAGAAATCCATGTGGAAAATTCTGGGAAAAGCTGGAGAGGTTTCCCTGTTAAGCTTAATAAGCTGTTTTTACATTAGATCTGCTTTTAATTAAACTTCAAATTGAGAAATATTTTCAGTAATTGCTCAGATATTCATACAGAAGAGAGCCTTCACATTTCTTCAGCAAATAATCACTGAACCAAAACCAACTGTCTTGACTTTAGGGACAGTATGGATTTGAAGGCCTAATAAGTGAAAATTAACTTGTATTAAGAAGACTGGAACAAATTAAAGTAAAGCAAAAATCAAGGCCTTAAAACTTAAAAAAGAAAATGTTTGATAAACCAAAATGGTAATTAAGATCATTGAGAACTGGAACAACAGAGCTTGATTTTTCAAGAATGCTTGGAGTTTCCTAAATATAAATATCATATTATCAGGAATCTGTATTGCAGTGGGATGGATTTGTCTTTTTTTTTTTTTTTTTAAATCAGTTTCTATGTTCCATTCTTTTAGAAAGAGGAGTTACTAGATAAAGTAAACTTCTCCAGAGGCAAGAGGAAATTGATTCTGCTGAAAAAGAATTGTGATTCTGCTGAATATGTCCTGGGGAAAAAAAAAAAAAAAAAAAAAAAAAAAAGGACTAGAACTAGCAGGATATCACCAAGTGAAAGGATCACAACAGATAGAGAAATAAAAAACTTTAAACCTTCACTTGCAATTGGGAAAATTATGATCTGATCCATTAGATATCAGTAGTTTGAGCTTAGCAGGACTCAGCATCCTGGACTATAAAGAAGACTTTAGAGAAGATAATATATGGATGTATACAGAAACTGGGAGAAAGTACAACACAAGTTTGGAAAGGTGAATTATGAAAGATTACTATCACAATGTTCTTCAATAAAATGATTTTTTTTCATATGAAAAAAAAACCGTGATAAACATCAACCTGAACTTCAGTAAAGTGTTTAGTGTGGCACAACATGGGAAATATTAGATTGTTGTGGTTTGGGCCTACCCAGCTGCCAACAGAGCACCACTCAACTGTTCGTTCACACCTACCCCCTTCCAGTTGGATGGAGAGAAGAAAGTACAACAAAAGGCTTAAGGGTCTAGAGAAAGGACATGGTGGCCACACTCACCAATTGTGGTCATAGGCAAAAACCAGACTCAACTTGTGGGGAAAAAAAAAAATTAAATACCACCATCTCTAATTCACCAGCTGCATCAGAGTAAGACAGTGACAAATACAACCATATCTTAAATACACCTTCTGCCCACTCCTCCCTTCTTCCTGGGCCCAGCTACCTCCTTCTCCAGTGGTGCAGGAGGTCAGGGAACAGGGGCTGTGGTCAGTCACAATCCATTCCATATTATTTCTGCTGCTCCTTCCACCTCAGAGAAAAAACTGCTCAGTTCTCCCCTGCAGCATCCCTCCCACAGAACACAATCCTACACGGACTTCTTCCAGCAACAGAGTGTTCAGCACAGGCTTCCCCCAGCATCATAACCTTCTTCAGGAGCGGTCCTCTGCTCTGGTGTGGGGTCTTCCAAAGGCTGCTGATGGGATTCTCCTCCACTGTTAATCTCCAATGGTCGCAAGACCCCAGCATGTCATCCTACTATGGCCCAAAGTGGAATGTTTTTTCTGATATGCCTCCTCCTTTTCTTTCTCACTGACCTCAGAGTCCATGTGGTTATCTCTGCCTAGTCCCACCACTCTCCAAAACAAAGGATCTCCCAAAACAACTCACTCAACAGGTTTTGCCCTCTTAAATATGTTATCACAGAGGTCCTCATTGGCTTGGCCTTGACCAGAGGGGAGTCTGACTTATATCCAGGGGAGCTTCTCAAAGCTTCTTACAGGACCCATGCCAGTATCCCCCTCCACTCTCTTCTGCTGACTGCTTGTCCAACTAGGAAGGATATTATCATTGACAGGCAGACCAGCAACCAAAGTCCTCCCTCCACTACCACACAGTACATCAGAGATCCAAAGAGACAAACAACCAGAGGGAGGAGCAAGTCAATGCATTCATGCACTGTGAAGGATATGAAGAAAGGAGCAAGCTGGCCAAGGAATCATGCCATGGGAGATGGAACCAGTCAGATGAGGAGTCCAATTATGTAGAAGTTTCCCAAAGAGAGATTCATCTTTCTCCCCATCATCCTCAGAACTCCAACTACTCTGCATAGTCAGGGAGCCTTTCCAACAACCAGAATCCCCATGCAGCAAAACACTATATGAACAAACCTCCCAACCCCACTGCAAGCAGAGTCAGTTCTTACAGAAGTGCTTTCTTGCCCCGCCTCCAGGTTATTGTGGAAGATGGGGGCACCTGGTGGTGATCTAATTAGTTCCCACCCAAGGCTGGCCAGACCCTGGGTGAAAAGCCATCAGGAGGGTTTTTCTTGCCTGGTTATGGACATCATCCATATGCCAAACTTCATTCAGGGCTGGGGGTTTAACCTCAGCACTTCACACTGCTACCATAATCCCACCAGACACAAACCCAACACAGTTCTATATGGGAAAAAAAGGCCAGAAATTAATAGAGGAACCATAAAGTAACAAACAGCTTGTAACAGACAGGATGTAAATAAGTAATATCTAAAAGAAAATGTATCAGACTGGTTATCAGCAGTTCAAAGCTCAGCCCAGGGATCAATCTTATTTAACAATTTCATTAATGATCTTAGCATGGATATTAGAAACATAATACTGAAGTTAGCCAAAGACACTATGTTGGAAATACCATCAAGTAGAGGTTCAGAATATTATAGAAAGCTTGATTATTTTTTTTTTTTAATGACCTTGAGAATTGAAGTAGTAGAAATTAAATTAAATGTCTAGTGCACACTTAAAGTCACATAGTTTGTGCTCAACAAGCAAATGTTTTTGTCAGCAGAGGAGAACAAGAGTTTGATCATAAGATGTCTGTGAACTGCCAGGATTTTCTATCTGTGAAAAAAGAAATTCAAGGGTAAGACATAAGAATCTTCAGCTGTTAAACTTTTCAGTAGAATTAACAAAATGCAGCTTCTATCAAACTTATTCATCAGGGTACAGTCTTTGTCAGCTAGGTTTGAGAAAACAAAAAAGTTAAAGGGAATCAAGAGGAAAGAAATAATTTAATCAAGAGAATGGAAAGTGTGTTTTACAGGAGAAAAGAGAAACTTGGCTCATTTATCCTAGTAAACAAAGTCTAAATGTTGTAGATGTATCACACAGAGATAAGACGATCATGTAACCCAGAATAAAACAGTGCCAAAACCAACCAAACGAAAAAAGCAAACGACCCCAAATTTCAGTGATTGTGAAAGGGCAATAGTTTCTGATGCTAGGATCAAGGAGCCAGACCCAATGACCTAGGCTATCCCTTCTAGATTTGAGTTTCCAAATGCAGAGTCTGTAGAAATTTGAAACTATTAAATAAAATCATACTATATAAGTTTATTTAACCAGGAAGCATAATAAGTTTTATATACTGAGTATGTAGAGGGTCTCAAAATATGTTAAGTCATGGGTTAAGCCTTAAGTGATAGCAGTATCCATGTACAGAATTTATCTAGGACATCAGAAATGCATGGACTTTTGACAATTCTCTACAACGAATTCCAGTCAAACCAGGCATATTAAATAAGTTTCTGCTGAAAGAGCTTTTTTAGAGTGTATTCTGTGAATACCTTCACATTTTTAACTGAGAAATGCACCTTTCTAATTCACTTCATTTTGCTTTATATTTGCTATGAAAAGAAAGTTAGGGGTAAGCCAACAAGATATGTAATGATTTTGTGAGCAGAGCTGTAAAGAAAGTCTGTGGGGAAAACAGTAATCTGAAGTTTATGGTGCTAAAATTATTCAACATGCTAAGCAATGCATTATTAACTATATTCTTCTGAGTGTTACATAAAAACGTTCTTCTAGTAGAAATAGTGTTACCCACAACACACCAGTCTATAAATTGTAACCAGCTTTGGGAGTGGTTATATGATTTGGGAAACATGAATCCATGCTGCAGTGAGTGAGCTGTTTTTCCCTTTTTATGAGTTTGCTGAAAAGTGACTGCACAAAAACTACACATGGAAATAAGTTGTGTCATGATGGTTTAATCTGATGGGATCATCAAGACACCCAAAAAAGCTATGGGGGAGGACAAGATCAAATCATAGCATTTTGCTAAATCTGTCAAATGTTAAAGAAAGTCAGGGAATCTCAGGTATTATTGGCATACCTAATGCATTCAAATTATTTGTGTGATAAGTGTCCTGCTTGGATGTATGGAGTGTATCTAAGTCATTTAGGTGCTGTTGTACCTCCTTTGATCAACAGAGGAAAGGCAAAACAGTTGTGCAAATAAGGTATCCTTGGGGGAACTCTATCTCCTATTTTGTTTCATCCTGGCAAAATAGCTTTCCATCAACTTCCAGAATCAGGACCTTTGATCTACCCTTCTGGACTAAACAGAAGAGATATATTTAAGAGGATGGAGTCTGAAAAAGAGCACCGAGTGAAGGATTCGAGTGAAAGATGAATGTTAAAAGAAATAGGCTGGGACTGGTGGGAAAAAAAAACCACAAAACATAATAGATTCGTCTTATAAATATTCCCAAGTAGATATGGTATCAAGGAGATTTTTTTAAACAAAAGTTTTTTAAAAATGTATGAGAAGGAAGAATGTGCACAGAATTCATTGATTTAACCCTTAGTTTAATGTGTTCTTTATCTTTCGAGTGAAACAATAAACATAGATTTATTTTGAAGATATTGATAATGTATCAGCAGGGGGCAAGAACAGTAGTTTGTCCAAGAAATAGAAGATCGTGGACTAGGAATCTGCTGTGCTAGGGACTTCTGAGACTGATCTTGAGTTGCTGGAGGAGTGGAGAAAAAGAAGAGCAGGAATAAGCTTGGTGGTGGTTTGGTTTGATTGGTTGGTTGGTTGGTTTGTTGGTTTGGTTTTTAACAGTCAGTCCTACTGTCCAAGTTGATACTACCTCCAGCAGTTATGATTCTGCACCTATATATAATAGAAGTTTTTCAAACGTGTTCGTTTGATTGAATGTACAAGGTTCCCCTCTGAGCTAGCCAACCTAATCTAATTTCTGTGTAGCGATACCCCTACAATGGGTATAACAACAGATAACAGACTGTACAACGGAAACAGATCCCTCACGGGCTCGGACAGCACAAACCGCGGCTGCAGCCCCCGGCCCCGGCACCCCCCG
>NW_008595504.1:0-38168 GCF_000691845.1 Merops nubicus
TCCCAGCCCCTGTAACCATGACATCCAGGTAGTTTCTCAAAGACTAGGTGATAAAACTGTTTCGTTTCCTATATAACAAAGTTAGACTGGCCAGAACATATTTTAAGAAAATTAATATCAGAGTAAGTAATGCAATTTTCTACCCTTTTTTTTTTGGTTTTGAAGGGAGGATGGAAAGAGAACAATTGGAGTAAATGCTCAAAAAACAGTATTTTGTTTAAAAATAGTACATAATTATGTATTTATTCTAAAAATATGCAAAATCTACATGATGGTTAGTAAGTAAGCAAATTTCTTTGAACAGATGTGAAGAAGCTCTTCATCTAAATTGTATAGCATTGCATGATATTGCCTGGCATTCTGTGTCTTCCTGTAATTATTATTGAGATCTGTACTTCCTTGCTTGTTTAGAGAAATTTTGTAGTTTATTTGTAAAACTTATACTATTCTCGTGATCTTTTTAATGACCTTATTTGTCTTCATGTAAACTTTATGTACCAGAAGACAAAACTGTTTCTGAACATCCAGTTTTGCCTCTCCTCCCCCAGCCCTGGATCTTGACTATAGAAAATTCCTAAAAAAAAGTGTATCTGCAGATAGCACAAAGAAGTGTGATGCAGAAATGCCAAGCTCAATGGAAAATATACTGTTTTTTCAGATTTTAAAAAGAGTATTAATTTTTCAGCATGGCTGTGCATTTCTATATAAACCTGCCCAGGAGCAGGCAGGAGAAGGTAGCAGAAAGACAAAAGAAGGTAATACTGTTTAAAAACAGCTTTGCAGCAGCAGAGTGAGATGAGGCAAAATCTTCTCTGTTTAGTTTAATCTGGAGTTGCTTAACTAGCTTAAGATGGGTTTGGCTGAAGTTGGCAGTAGAACAAGTACACAGCTATTGCCTGTGAACATAGGTTAGTGTCATGGTTACAGGGGCTGGGACCAGTTTATCCTTATGTGGGTAGAACCAAAACTGTGTATTCTATACTCTCTATGTCAGTGCTCATGGGCTGTTAAGAAAATCATGGGTAGCAGCTGCCCAGGACCGACCTCACACCCCAGGCTATAACAGATAAGGAAAGAGGTTCAAGGTCAGGGGAGATGTTAACACCTTCCCACCCAGCAGGAGGAGTCCTCCCTGTTAATGGGCCCATCCATGCCTCGCCCCATGACTCATACAGAGCTCCCCCCAGGAGCTATTTCTGTTTAATGGACCATCAAGGACCCACTGCATGACTCATAGACTGATATCAACCCATTGTGAGATGCTCCACCCAGGGGGAGGAGCCAAGTGCTCCCACCTGGATATAAACTGGGGTTCAGGACAGCACAGGGGGCCTTACCCACTGGATTTCCAGAGGACAAGAGCTACCAGATCTTTTCTACGAGACCACTGTTTCATCTGGACTGCTACCACCACCCTAACTACAGAGTATCAGGTTGTATTCTGACTCTGTCTGTGGTTTTCCTTTGTATTATTGCTTTTATTTTTTTCTTATTAAATTGTATTTCTGACTTGGAGTCTCTCACTGGTTTGTTTTCAAACCATTACAGTTAGTCTTAGTTTCTAGCAAAAAGAGCTGCTTCTAATTATGCATTTACAGAAAATTAACTTTTTTTTTAACTTTCAATGAGTTAATAAAAATTAAATGTGCACACTTTCTCATTGACTAATTTTATGTTTCTAAAGCTTTAGTTGTCAACTCTTTAATTACTTCAGTTCAAACATGTCAGTGCTCTTAAGGCTTCACTTCCACTTTGTGATCTTTTTGGAATATTATTAACTTGGGAATGCTGGACAAATAGTGTAATAATGATGTCTTTAAATATTAAATATAAATATTAAAACTTAGCACTCATTTTGCTTCCCTTTGACGGTGTACTTCTAAGCAGTAAAACAAAATTTGATACTGCAGATGCAAAAAAAAAAAAAAGATTTTTTTTTTTAATAAGTACAGGTTAGTTCTCTCATTAGTTAAACAGATTACCTAGCAACTCTAAAGTGATCTTTTTTTTTTTTTAAATAGACCTCATACCTATTTGCTAATGCTACATGAGGTTAAAGAAGATCCAGAAAAAGAAAGCATGTTTTAAAAAATGTCACTTTTCAGAACATGAAAAAGGTTTAATTTTGATAGGCTTCAGAAAACTTCTTCTGTGATAGAAATAAATAATTCATTTAAATGGTTCTAGGCATATTTAGATGCAATGATCCAAAATGCAAGCTCCGTTCTCCATTAAGTCAATGCAAACTGTCCACTAAAAGTGCTAGGTTCCTGTGGGGCATGGATGAAATACTGCAATATGAACCTGCTACCCCATTCAGTAAGAACACTTCAGTCTTTCTTACCCCAGAGGGAGCACTCTATTTCTCAGTGGTCAGGAATGTATAATACATGGGAATTTTCATATTCATTATTCAGGATAAGAATGTTCATTGCATTATGGGGAAATTTGAGTTACATCACTGTGCGGTTCAAGATAGACACGTTCTTGATGATTTTTTTCAGAACATATATTTTTGAGAGGTCAACCATTAAAAGTACTTTTGCAGTGAAGGTGAATATTTGTGGAGGCACAGACATTAATAAATAAACTCAATTTTCCATTTAGACTTTTAAGTAGGTGTGGTGGGCTGACCCTGGCTGGACACTAAGTGCCCACCAAAGCTGCTTTATCACTCCCCTCCTCATCTGGACAAGAAAGAGAAAATATAATAAAGGGATTATGGGCTGAGGTAAGGACAGGGAGATCACTCAGCAGTTGCTGTCACAAGCAAAACAGACTTGACTTGGGGAAATGAGTTTAATTGACTACCAATCAAATCAGGGTAGGGTAATGAGAAATAAGCCCAAATCTTAAAAATGCCTTCCCCTCACGTCTGCCTTCTTTGCAGGCTTAACCTCACTCCTGATTTCTCTACCTCCTCTGCCCAGGGGCACAGGCACGGGGAGATGGGGGTTGGGGGTTGCAATCAGTTCCTCACACATTGTCTCTGCCACTCCTTCCTCCTCAGGGAGAGGACTCCTCACACTCTTCCCCTGCTCCAGTGTGGGGTCCCTCCTGTAGGAGGCAGTCCTCCATGAACTTCTCCAACATGAGTCCTTCCCACAAGTTGCAGTTATTCACAAACTGCTCCGGTGTAGGTCCACCGTGGGGTCACAAGTCCTGCCAGCAAACCTGCTCCAGTGTGGACTCCTCTCTCCATGGGGCTGTAGCTCTGGGTAGGACCCTGCTCTAGAGTGGGCTTCCCATGGGGTCATGGACAACTTCAGGCATCCAGCTGCTCTGGTATGTCGTCCTCCACAGGCTGCAGGTGTATATCTGATCTACCATTAACCTCCATGGGCTGCAAAGGGACAACCTGTCTCGCCATGATCTTCACCATGGGCTGCAGGGGAATGTGCTTTGGTGCCTGGAGCTCCTCCTCTCTTCCATCACTGACCTTGATGTATGCAGAGTTGTTTCTCACACATATTTTTACTCCTCTCCTCTGGATGCTGTTCTGCTGCAGGTTTTTCTTCATCCCTCTTCTTAAATATATCACGGAGGCACTATAACCATCGCTGATGGGCTTTGAGCACTGACAGCAGGTCCAGGGAGGTGATTCTTCCCTTCTTTTCAGCCCGAGAAGGCTCGGGGGGATCTTAACACAAAAATGCCTGAAGGGAGGGAATGAAGAAGATGGAGATGGGCTCTTTTCAGAGATGACAATGACAGAACAAGAGGCACAAATTCATACACCTAAAGTTCCACCTGAACACAAGAAAACACTGTTTTACTGTGAGGGGGGTAAAGCAGAGGAAGAGCTTGTACAGAGATGCTGTAGAGTCTCCATCTTTGGAGGCAGTCATAACTCAACTGTACACAGTCCTGGGCAGCATACCCTAGCTGACTCTGCTTGAGCAGAGGGCTGGGACTGTATTAGCTTGGAAGGTCACGTTCTAATATCAATGATTCTGTGATTTTTAAATTCCTGGTGATAAACATTACAATTATTTTAACTTAGTTTTTTTTTACCTAGACCATCACCATCTTATAGTCCAATTAACACAGCCATTTAAATTAAAAATCATTAAATGATTTGTTTGTTTGTTTGTTTGTACTTGATGAGAAAGATTTTATTACTAAGCAGTATAAGTCATATGGAACCTGCAGACCAATTAGCAAGAAAAATGCATATTCCTTTTTTACTGTCTGCATGCTATGTTCTGAAAATGTAAATGATTACAGTGTTTCTGCAATCTTTTCTTTCTAGGACTTCAGTCAGGATGTTTCCATCTGTTTCCATAGTAAGCTAGCTAGAACAATTAAGGTGCATTCAGTCCCTGAGTTTGTTACCTTATTTACATATCAAAATGTACACTGGGTACGTACATGCAAAACATCTGCAGTAGATATAACATTTTTCTGGTTTTAATGTATTGCATTAAAAAAAAAATTCAGATGATGATACATCATTCCTTCTTAAGAAGAAACAACATTAAGCTAAATGGTGAGAAGCGCAAACCCCTTACACGAAGATGGGGAATAACTCTTATTTCTCCTCCATTCTGAAGGCAACGGATTATTTGCTTGGTACAGATAGGATGGGCTAGAAGAGTGTATTTGAGCCAAAAGCTAGAAAGCTTGCTTAATAGTAGTTTTATTATTTATGTATTTAGCATTTCAATAGAGCCTGGAGGCTCTCACATATTCAATGTGTAGACTTGTGTCAAAGAGATGATTGCTTTCTGGCAGCTAACAATTACTACAGGAGGCAATCAAAAATTAAAATCTGTCTACAGTGAATATCAACTCTGCTGAACGCCTGAAATACTAAGTTAAAACTCTGAGAGAGGAAGGAGAGCAACTGCTCTTTATGGTGGGTTTACTGGTGGAATGTAAACAGCACTTTGATGCATATTTGTAGTGTAACTGTAGAAGTTGGTCCATGGTAGATAGACGATTAGATTCCAGTTCTAGCCTTTTCTGCTAGACATTGAGAGTCCTTCTTTACTTGGTGGTGTGACCCTTACTCTCTTGAATGTTTTTGGAATATTACAAATTATCAAAGTGAGTCCAAGGTTGGATTTTTAATCCTTTGCCTGTGTTATCAGTTTGTGACCTGACATTTTTTCTTAATGATTCTCGAACAGGGAGAGCTGCGTTGTTCTAAGCGCTGCACCAAAGTGTACCTGGTTACTGTATGCATGCAGCCAGGAAGGCTGCAGTAGGTTTTCCTGTCTTACTTTCCATGTTTATTATAAGCAGGTAAGAAGTATATTGAACTACTGTAGAGCCAAAAAGAAGCTTTTCTTTTAGTGACTATCTATGTGTAGAAGGTTGTGTATTTCTGGACTGAAAATGAATTGAAGAACTGTGCAACTACTGATAGAGATGTACAATGTTTGAAATGTATTCATTTGTAACAATACAGAGCCAGAAAACATACTTTGTGAAAAGACAGATAATACCAGGGTAGTCACTATATGCATCATGCTAGTATATGAGCAAAAGAGTTTTAATGATTACCTATATGTCAAAAAACTTATTGTTTTGTCTTTCACAAACAGAATATGAGTGTATTGAGCTCAAAAGATGGACTGGGTGAAGGAGAGAAGGGAGCAGGACTGTTACTGAAGCCTCTGCAAAAAGAATAAGGATGCATAGCAGGCGTGACTGGATGTAATGTCATCAACAGAAACAGAAACTGAAGCCTTGGCTGCTGAGTGTACACAAACATTTAAATCTAGACACCTCTGAAGCAACGGGTGTATTTATGAGGTGCTAAATAATACATGTTTGTTGGAAGGTAAGATGAACACCAAAACCAATGAATGAATTAATAAACTTTCGGAAGTTTCTGGACTTGTGAAATAAGTGGCTGTGGATGCTATGTAGGCTTTAGGTAGGATTTAATGAGGAAAAATTGACATAGTTTCAAATTGTGATAATGTATAATATTGTAAAATAATGAGATATTTTTCAAGGAGTTTCTAGGAACCGGTTGATTTTTTTCCAAGAACGAAAAGCCAGTCCTATTAGAAGCTTTTTAATATTCTTATGGAAAAAAATCTTTGTGGTTAAGATCATGGATTACAAGTGAAACTTCCCTTCAGCTGCCAATAAAAAGTTTAGCTACCACTTAAATTAATAGAGTTGCTCATCACTTAGTGTGCTGATTTTCTCTTCCTTTGTTCCCATGGTAGGGTTGAAATAGTGCAAGTAAGATACCAGCACAAGCCCCCTGAAGGCAAGATGCCATCAGTAACCCATTTGGTTCTTTAAGATGTGTCTGCCCTGTCCTATGTATGGCATTCAAAATTGTCAGAGGTGGCCTCTTTAGGGTATGTATGTGAGGAGCTGACAAAGTACTAAACCTATAGGTTAAGCTTTAAAAAATCATCAGTAGTTCACAGCTACAGGAAGAGATGGAAATTTTATTTTTCCTTTTTTGAGTACAGAATCTTTTACATTTTCATACCCTTATTTCTAGAAGTTCTTCTCCGTTCTGTGCAGCTGTCTCTTCTGTGGGGCAGTAAGAAGATACCTTCCACTATGGATTAGTTAAAAAGCCAGGTGCTAGTTCGCAAGGTGGTGAGTATTACTAATCCTGAAATGAGAGCAGGTGTTTTTAAAAGAGAAACATAAATCATAGAAATATTGTATTGTTTTAAAAGGACAGAAGAAACTGGAATATTTCCTAAGAAATCTATTGTGGTCAATCTATTGGTCACACATCCACCTTATTTTCTAAGATTTAGCTTCATTAAAATGATTATATTGAAATTAAAGCTTTTCCAGTTGTGTTTTATTATAAGATCACTATATTCTAGGTATACAAGTCATGAACAGCATTACTTTGACCTAATTATCAGTTCAGTGGGAGATAAAGTAGCTAAAGAGAGGAAGGAGAATGTCTGAGGGGACAGGAGTCTTTTCTGAAAAAATAAATACACAGTGAGAAGCACATGAAGATTGTGATACCTCATTAGTGGTATTGCAGTTAATACTGATGTTTTAATTGTTTGTATTAATAGCTAAAATGTAAGGCACTTATTCCAGGGTCTAATTTAACTTGCAGTTGTAATGAATAGGACGGTTCTTGAAAGTGGTTTTCAGCTGAAGGCTTCAATGTAGACACCTTTATGTCATTAAGTTGATCAACAGGACAATCACTGAGTTGAATTTAGCACTAAGTCCCTTCTCTCCAGCTATATGAAATGAATTATTATACCATAGTGCTTGACTATTGTCTCTAAATAGGAATAAGTTTCTTAGTATTTGCATGTTTTAAGCAAAATTATGAAAATAAATTGCGCATAGAGCTCATTCTTTTTTTCAGAGGCAAAATAAACACCAAAGAAAACAAACAAAAAATAGAAGTGAAAAGCAAACCCTCAGGGAAATGATAATGCAGTAGCAGATAATATGCCCAAAGTTTTAACAAAAGTTTCCAAGGTAAAATGCATTTGCAATCCAGTTATTAACAGGGTAATTTATTTTTTTTCCCCCATTGTACTGAATATACACAATACGCTAAAATCCATTAGTGTTAATGGTTGCGTATATTTTTTTTTTTATTGAAGTGTGTAATGGCTGCCTTGCTCTTGATGGGTAAATAATTCATCTAAAACTGTTTTGGTATGATTATTTTCTATATGTTTAATCTTCCAGAAGAGTCTGTAAGTAGTTGTTGAAAGCTTTATCGATATTTGCATTTTTGACTTTTTTTTTTTTCCAAAATGTCAAGGTCATCCAAATGCATGTGGGTGTGTATTCATCTGCATCTGTATGTACACAAAAATACCTGTTCATGTGGTAAGCACAGCATCTATCAATAGATTTCCAGAATTCAGGGCTTTTATATTTAACAGCCCAAGCCACTTCAAAAATCCTAAAAATGTGCATTAAAAAAATGGGTTTCCTGAACAAGGTATACTTGTGTTCTGAACAGCAACTAGGTTCAAATTTGTTCTCAGAAAAAGCTTTAGGATGTGTGAGGCTGTGGCATTGGCTCCAGTAATCTTTTGAAGTTCTCTTCTGTGATTGAAGCGGTGAAATCTGTGCCATGTAACATGGTGTAAGTTAGATTCTTTGCCCCTGGGAGATCAGACAATAAGATCAAGAGACTATCACTCTCTCCTCTGTAATAAATTTATTTGCAGGCCTCAGTCTCTGAATTGGCAAAATCTGTTACTGCCAAAGTATTTTGCTTGCCTCGTTGGAATGCTCAATATTAATTTCCTCATCCCATTTCAGTGTCTGAAAAGCATTTCAGCCAGCAGTACTTCTACGAAACAGCTGAGCATCTATTTTATTAATGATTCTGGATTTGCACGATATTTAATTTGTGAGCTGGTGGAGGGGTAGAAAATCTGGTGCTTTATTCTGTTTCTGGCTGAGAGAGCTTATCCAGACATTTCTAATTGTGTTAACAACTTCTCATTACCCCATTTCAATAGTTTGGAATTTATTGTAATAATTAAAACAAGTCAGATTTGACATGGCAGTCAAGGTCAGGTGGCAAGGCAAGGTGATTGTTCTTGTGTTGTGTTTGGAAAAGGGATAGACTATTTGTTAGAAGGGCAGATGACATGGTGTGTAATGGGGGGAATGTGAGACCCATGACTAGATCTGCATGTAGACAGAGTGCTACACTGAAGATAAACACCTGAATCTCAAAGTTTAAATTGCAACAAGAGTCAAAAGAGTCACTACAAATAAATTTCAATGTTAGATCTGGATTTTTCTAGCTGTTTTCAGAAATTCTGTGAAGAGAATTAGGATGGTGTATTGTGGGTCGGTGTGAAACTGTCAGGCTTGATGTGCCTTTGTGGAATTGTACCAAAATACAAATAACAGTGACTTCCATAACTGGCTCTAACAGGATGTGGAATGCTTCAAGAGTGAAGGCCACTCAACGGTTACCATCAAGTTAGGCAAGAATGAAGCACAAACCTATCTGGGGATCACTCAGTATTTTAGCACTGAATGAACAGGCACATGACCTTGAGTTAGCAAGATAATGCATCAGAAGCCAATCAACCATTTCCATAGGCAGGTAGCTGTCTTCCATGCAGCAACAGAGGGAACTGGAGTTGTTTAGTCTGTAGAAAAGGAGGCTGAGGGGAGACATTATCGCTCTCTACAGCTGCCTTAAAGGGGGTTGTGGTGAGGTGTGGGGTGGTCGGTTCTCCCAAGTAACAAGCAATAGGACAAAAGACAATGAGTTCAGGTTACACCAGGGGTGGTTAAAATCAGATATTGGGAAAAATTCCTTTGCTGAGAGGGCTGTCAAGCATTGGAACAGGCGGTGCAGGGAAGTGGTTGAGTCACCGTTCCCAGATATGTTCAAAAGACTTTGTGCTTTGTGACGTGGTGCTTTGTGCTCTGTGGTGCTTAGTGACGTAGGTTAGTGGTGGACTTGCCAGTGCTGGGTTAATGGTTGGACTTGGTGATCTGAAAGGTCTTTTCCAGCCTAAATGATCTTATGGCTTTATGATGCCACTTTCCCACAATAGCAATGTAAGTAAATCTTACACTTTAAAAAGCCTGACATGGGGGTAACATTACTAACATTAGCAGAAATAAATTATATATTTGGGTTATATTGTTGTGTTTATTTTAATTTAGTGTAACATGAAAGCAAACCAACATAAATAAAACTGCATTTACATACCCAATGCCAGGATTTAAACCACTTTTTAAGCAAGAGGGAAGATTTAGGATTTACAACAGGCAGTTATTAAAAGGGATGTAAGAGGGAGGCAAGCAGAGAGATAAGGTACTAAGTCAGCCAGAGGGAAATACTGCAGAAAAAATGCCTGTTTTTCTCTTAAGAGAACATGGTGCATTGATGTTGCCTATGCTGAGACACAGCCCCACACTAGTTTTTGTATCTCAGTCCTGCCTTTCAGGATAGCTTATTCCTGCCATGTGAAGCCTGTCTGAAGGATTCAGACGTGTGACGGTCCTGGCTCTTGTCCCGTTTCTAGTGCATGAAGTACTAGCTCAAGATGCAGGAGTCTTAAGCTTTGCTTGATTTTTGCCTGCACCCACAAACAAAATGAATTGGCAGCCTTTGCTCTCCAGCCCTTTGGCTTCAGTCTGAATAAAAGGCTTGCAAACGTAGCTATAAACTAGTCTGGGCAAGAATCTGTCTCTCCTGTTAAAGCTGTGCTGTTTTTCAGCCAAGAAATCAAGATTTACAGACCAGAGGTCTTGTCTGTAAAAGACAAGAAAGTGAACCTTACTTGTAGCCTGCTCATGAAGGTATCCAAGTGCTACAACAAAACTATAGGTACCAGCATGACTTCTGTGTGTTTGTGTGGTGTATGTATGAACTTCCACAAATATGGCACCCCTTATTACATTTTTTCCTCCCTCTGTCACACTGTCACCCTAGGCCTTAACACTATAAAATGTCCCACATTTTGCCAGCCATTGGAAGGAGAAAGAAAACAGAATAATTTTGTGAAGTTGCTGATCAATACCGGTGTATTTTTTTCTGATGCATTCCACCAGTTTTAATGGTATCAGTAACTCAAGATTTTCATATTCCTCTACCATGTTTAACAAGGAAGGTATAGTGTAGCCTTAGACACTGATGTGGGAAAATGCTTAAACAGGGGATTATATCTGCTTTTTGTTGAGGCAGTACCACATGCATGCCTAACTATAGGTTCAAACACAAAATTAAGGAAGTTCTTGTTTGCTCTTGTCACCAAGGGGACACCTTCCTGAACAGATGTTTTTCTGCTGATGACAAGTCATGCTGTTCTGATGTAGAAATCTACTCACTAACTGCAAATGAAAATGTGTTTTGATTTTTTTAACTTAGTTACCTCCTTGTTTAGTATCATTCTGTATAATTCTAAATAACAATTCTAAACAAATTGAAGCTACAACTATTCAGAAAGGTCTGTGTGGTGCTGTAGTGCATAGTTTGGGCTTAAAGCAAAGTACCAAGTTAAAACTTACAGTTTAAAGCTAAGTCTATTAATGAATAACACTATCAAGCCTCATTTCACCCCTGTGTATGGAAGCAGCTCTTCTGCTGAGTTCAGAGATGTTTCTCTACCATTGAGTTTTCATAATCTTTAAATGAACCTGTGACTACTCTGATGATGTTTGAACTGAAACAGCTCTGAAATGTATAGCACTGGTTCATTCACTTTCTCATCTCCCTCCTCTTCCATGATTCTTTCCCTTCCCCTTTCTTCTGTTCCTGACAGCCTTTAAGTTGCAGGTTGTTCACGAGTTAATTTGAATTTTCTGGTTAGGACTGCTCTTCTTATTAACACAGCAGTGCACAACAGAGATTAATACCTGCTTGTTTCTTCAAGGATTCATATCTTGTACACTTGGCAGTTTGGAGGCATAGGAGGCATAGGACTTTTCCAGCTGTTGTGGGTAAAGATAACATCGTGCTTGTGTCATACTGCGACTGGTGCAGAAGACTGTATTCAGCATTTCTTATTGCAGTATCATTAAATGGTCATCCCTTTGTTCTAAAAACAAAGCAGTAGATCAACAGGGATCCTGAAAATCAAGTATCACACTGAAACATCTAAATCACAATTATTTCTACTGTGCGTGCTGAACAGATTGGTAGCAATTGTTGCTGCTGGGTAAATGCCTGCCTCCAGTAGTTGATGAGCATTTTGCCTTTGATACCAAAAGGGGTTGGGATTTTGCTTTTCTGTGGATATAGGAAGAAAACAGTAATTATATGACTTGTCTGTCCAGGGAATAGGGAATAAGACTCTGGACTATTCTCCATCCTGGTGTCTGTTACAACAATATCCTTCCCTAATGTTTGCAAACTGCTTTCCTCCCCCTGCTGCATCTCATCAAAAAGAGATATTGAAGTCAGAGATCAGTGCAGAAGGAACTATTTTGTAGTCTCCTACTGTTAAGGTTACTGTGAAGGCACATGTCTTACATGAAGAGGAAAGGAAGACTATTTGTGGGTGGTTTTGCAGTTCCCTGTGAAAGAAGGGAACCTAGAGAAATCCAGAATTCACCATTATACCAGCTTCCTTTGGCCCTTTTGCTGCTACGTCCTCAGATGGTGCAGCAGCAGTGTTCCAGAAACCTCTCTGGACAATTTTTACCAGAGGCATGAACCATCTGTAGGTGGCCCTGTTACTGACACTGAAGTCTGCAAATGGAAACAAGTTGTTTATGCTTTTCATTTCTTTAAATAAAAGGTGGGAAAAAAGAAGAGAAGGGAGAAGAAAATGGGAAGAATCCATTGTGTATGGCTCCCAGTTCTATGAAATGCTCATATAGTGCTAAGCAGTGTCCCCTACTAGGATTTGAGCAGAGGCTGGGATTGTTATTAACAATCCATACAGGATATTTGAATGTTTAGCAATTGATTCTCAAAATCAAATTTATTTGAATTATACCAAGAACGGTTTTTGGTTTTTCCCTCATGAGTCATACATCTTCCATTATCCTGGCACTAATAATTTTGCTACACATTATATTGTCATTTTACAGTTGCCCCAGTGGAATTTATTTACTTAAGATAGCACCTTTCCTGGGAATGTAATGGAGTCATTTGTTTGGAATGAGTGAAATTTAGCTTCAGCCATGTCTCGTAAGTAAAATATATGCATTCAGGGAGATAAAGACCTCTAATTTATAGCTTGCCACATGAAAAGTCATATTCGGCCTCTATGCTCCTGTTGAATTCTGCTAGTGTAGTACAGCAGTACAGTGTGAGCTGTAAGACATTACCTAGCTCTCTATACATATCTGTATAGGTAAATGGCATTTAATGAGATCCATTCACCAAAGGGAAGAAATAGCAGAACAATCCTCCCTAATATATAGAAATTCAGCTTAACTCTCAGCTGGATAAATCCACAGCAATATATTACTAAGGAAAATTATGTTTTAGAATTAGGTAACAGACTGGTCTGTTAAAATAATATATCCTACTAAAACCAGGAAACGCAAAATATCCACTAAAGTAACTGAATATTAATATGTCTCAGTGCTGCTGCAGGTTGAGGACACAAATGCATGCAGAAGCATATCAAGAGTGAGATACAAAGACAAAACAGGAATGCATGTGTTGCCTTATTGCCAGTACTGGCCAACAAGGAGGTACAAGGGGCCACACAAAGACAGTTACCTATGAGATCTTTTAAACTGTCTGTGGAACCATTCAACAAATCCCTGTTCAACAGCTGGCAAATGAAACCTTTTTGTCAGATATGAGGGTAGGTGATTTGGTTAAGATTACCACTGGAAAATAAACGCTTTCTGTTCCTCCCTCAGCATGACCTATTCACAGAGGAGGAGCTCCAGATGGAGAACTTTGCAGGCCATTTAGGCCGGTCAGGTTCCCTTTGGGGTTTTTTGCTTACACAGCCAGGGAGTATAAACCTATTGGTGTTCTAGCAGTGGGCTGCTTCATGACAGATATGTAACCTGAAAATATCCTTCTTAATGGTGCCTGCTTCTGAAGAGTTAGCATCTGAACTATATTTCTGGGTTCCCAACAGCCCCAAGCACAGAATTTGACAGTATGTAACTTTTATTTCTTTTGGTTTATTTGAGTCAATACAGTTGGGAGTTACAGAAGGGCCACAACTAAAACCAGTTCTTTTCTACTATCCTAATTTCATAGCCTCACACCCCACAACTGTTTGATTATTGCCTGTCATAGCACAGGTATGACATATAATCATATCGAAGTCATAGCACATTTTCAGCTATCACAAACTAAGTTAGGAACAGTTACAGTTTTGCAGTAAATTAGGAAACAAGAGCTGCAGAATATATCATTTGTGGCTAAGGTTGCTGTGCTGGAAACAGGTTAGCATCATTTTGAATTTCTCCCATGGCAGCAAGTGTTTTGTGCTGACAATATGAACAGAGACCCCCTGTGAGTGCGTTTTTGCTTAATGGTGGCATATTTCAGTGGCTGGAGCAAACTTAATTTTCCTGCCTTTCTTATTGGCAGGCAGGTGGAGAGATAGCTTTCTGCTCTCAAGTCACTGCAAAACCACAGCAAGTTAGATCTGGCTTTGAAAAATCAAATTACCCATTCTAGAAAACTGATGTTTGGTCCCATTTTCAACTGTTCAATGCTTGCTTTTCCCTTTGGAGAGTATGGGACGAGTTGCCATTATGTTTTCACTTAAAAAATTGTACTTCCCTAGCATGAGTTTGTTTTAATAGAATTACTTGGCAGGAATTACAGGCAATTTGAAACTATTAGTTTCAGAATGAAGTGTATCTTTATGGTGTGGGTGTGGTGCTGCAGGGGTTGTCTCTGTAGGAAGATATCAGAGGCTGATCCATGCTGGACACAGCTGGTTCCAGCCATCTCTGCAGTGGACGCACAGCAGTTCACAGCTGATCCAGCAACCATGGATGGGTACTTCTGGGAGAACACATATAAGAAGGGTCCAGAGCAAGTGGAAGATTTGAGGGCGGAGCTGAGATACAACTTCTATGATGAGAATTATCTTAGCATGGACATACTGGGCGTTTGAGAGTATAAAGGACAAGGAAGAATGTCTGTTTGTCAAGAGATTTTTAATTAAATCTGTTTTATCATTTCTCAAGAATGTATCAGCTTTGTTCCTCTTCGATGTTGTTAGATTTCTTTGGTGAAGACTAAACACATCCTTGTGTAGATTGTGAAGCTAATTAGAGTGGTGGAGGTTTTTAATGCTTACCCTCCTACCAAAGAGAATTAATTATTTGAGTTATCATTCACCGTGCAAAAATCAGAGTATTAGATGAGTGGGCTGGTAAATGGATTCTGACGTTTCAGCATTTTCTGTAATACTGCATTATTTTTAGTGAAAATAAATCTTCAAGCCCAACAACCACTAACAAGGCAATTTTTTAACAAGCTGTGGGACTGGCATGTAAACTAGTTTTGTTATATGCCTGGTTTTGCCTACATCTTATTTAAATTGAGCTTTTAATATTAGACAGATGATAGTGATGATGTATAATGAGCATAATTACTTGAATTTAGAATCATAGATTGCTTATTTTGGAAAAGACCTGTAAGATCGTCATGTCCAACCATTAACCTAACTCCACTAACTCTACCCCTAAACCATGTCCCTAAGCACCACATCAACACGACTTTTAAACACATCCAGGGATGATGATTCAACCATTTCCCTGGGCAGCCTGTTCCAGTGCTTGATAACCCTAATTTATAATCCGATTTTACACATTTAGGTGCATGCAAATATTTTTGGCCTTCAAAATGAGACAATATAGCCATGTTGACATATATAAGTACCTGAATCACACTAAGTAAAATCAAGAGCTTGTGAGGGAACGATAACCAAAAAGCAGAAGTGTGGGAGTAAGCTTCATGCTGTTAAAATGTGAATTAATACAGTATGATGCTGCTGGGCTTGCCTGGCACTCAGACAACTTTGCAGATGTCAGTTTACCTGCATAATCATGTGATAATTTAGTGTAATTAGCATGTGAAATGCTTCAGCATCTCCATATACTTAACTCATAATTATAAAGCAAACCTGTGCTTACCAAGATGTTTCCTTGCCCTGTGGTCATGTACTGACTTTGTCTGCTGTGTCCTTATGTGTATGTGGAAGTTGTTGAAGTAGATGTCTCACAGAAGTCTTAGCTCAAAATATTGGTAAAGGCAAAATAATATATTGTTGAAGGAGGGAAAGCAAACCAAAAAAATGTATTGGGAATGATCCATATGTTTTCCTGTGCTGTAATAAATGAACAGTGTTGGCTGATACAGCTGAATGTCAATGTGGGCATTTTGCAAAGGACATCTGCTAGTTACTCATGTGTAATCAGACAAAGCATGGTCTTGATGTCTGAGGAGGGAGACAGAATACAGCAAAACCAATTAGCACTGTTGATAAGTAAAAAGGTAGGTTTGTAGTTTTCCTACATGTACATAGTGCAGGATTCCTTATGTTGACAACAGGTTATTCAGCTGGAAGAAGTTGGATCGTAGCCTTGATGTTCTGTGCACAGTTCCAATGTTTCTTAGCTGCCTGCTCTTCTGCATGGGAAGGTGCAGGGGTCTTTCTGGATCTCAAAAAGAAAGGAATAACAGCAAATAGTGTAAAAATGGAATTGCTTTAATAATAAGACATAATTAGGAAAAGAAATGTAGACATTGAGGAAATCTTATGTATTTTCAGATTGTAGGAACCCTGCTTTTGTGCAGCATCAGATGGACCCATGGTGGACAGACCCCAGCACTCTGCTCAGATCCCATCCATGGGGAGGTTCACTCTGGCCCCAGTGCTGTGGCTCCTTTTATCTAGTGCAAAACCTCAAAACTGTATATCTTATTTTGACAGGAAGGAATGCTCTCTCTTTCTCCGTATCCACCAGAGCATACCCAGCTACATGTATCTAGGAACTGTATCAAGGATCAGTACATATCCAGAAACTTTCAGCATGTTCCCTTACGTTTTTAACTCCCTTGGAGTTATACAGCAGTAACTCATGCTAACATACAGGTATCTTCTGCGTTAGGCACAAGGCCAAATATAGCTAAAAACCTTGGTCAAAGTAGCTACCTTGTCAAATACATCTTCTGCAAGTCTCCCAATATGTTACTGATGTCTAATAATATTTCTGTTTTGGAATTAGCTTCCTGATAGTTTTCACTGCTTTTAGCCATATAGGACTATAAGTTTTCTGCAGCTTGGTAAAGCTTGTGGATAAATAGGTATGGGAGGTGAACATGGCTGATTCTGACTGCTTCCACCAAGGGTTATGTATTGAAAAAGGCCATGCAACTAGGGTGTACCACTCAAACATGGACCTATCGAAATGCAAATGAATGAAAACTGTGAACTGTTTTTCTTCCTATGTGTATTATTGCTGGCAGTTGCTTTAAAGGCATGTCTGCTGTTTCTTCTAACATCTAAACTAAATCCTCTGTCATCATTGCAGTGGGTTGGCTGGAAGTAATTTCCAACCACCAGCCCTCAGACAGGGCTAGCGTATAGATAGTTTCCTGTTTCTAGGAGAAAGTGGCTATGCTGGTGTTTGTGTGACACACAGTAACTGCATCTGCAGAGGCATAGTGAGACATAAAGTTCTATTGGGATGGGAGATGTCCTAAATTAATGACAAGTCCATGAACAAAGGCCCTGACAAATGGCGTTTTGGCATCAAGTCTGATGCCCGCTATCCTTGGTTGTTCCATGTTTATGGATGTTCTCCACATAAAATGGTAACTTGGTGATTGCCAGCTTGATGCACCTGGTCTCCACTCAGGATAAATCTTTTTTTTCTAGACCTGTTAGTCTGAGAGAATGTTTTACCTGTACAGAATAGCTGCTTTGCAGGGAAAGGTCTCAGGTGATCTCAGTGTTGGTGTTGGAATGAAGAGGGGTAAGATAAGAAGGAGGTGCTGGTTTTGACCAGTGGAAGAACAGTGATACTGCTTCTAGTGAATCCAGCAGAGAGCATCTGGTAGACCCAGCTGGACTCCTATGCTACGCTCAGATGGAGTAGTTTATACTTTGGCACTATCTTGCAGTGTTTATTCAGTATGGCATGTAATGATTTGCTACAGTTCAATTACTTATTGGTAAGCTGCAGAGTTTTCATACTATACAGACATTACACACTCCTTTGGTGTCACGTTGGCAATTCAGGATCAATATGTAAACTGATCAGAAATTTGAAAAGCAAGGAGAAAAGGGGAGTGAACAATATTAAAAAAAAAAAAGAAAAATCTACCATTTTTGATGAAAGCTTCTGCACAGCTGAAAAGGCAACTTGATTTTTTTTTGTTTCCATGATACTCTTGGATTCTCTAATGGAGCACAGCAGGTAGGAAGATTCTGTACAGATTTCAAAAGAAAATTTGTACAATAAAGCATTTTTTTAAGCAATGATAGTTTGTATAACGTGATTACCTTCATAGATAAAACTCCTAAATGCTTGTTTTGTAAGTCCTTCCACTTTGAAAGAGATTGAACAGGATACATTGTCAATTAAAATTACATTTGCAGAGGACCATTCATAGCAAGAAGGCATGCATGTGTAATTTCCCACAAGGTCTAAATAATATTTAAAGAAATCTGCAACATGGAATGGAGCTATAGAGAAATCTGTTCATCAGTATCCAAATTTGGCTCCAGAATTGTTATAGTCTATTTGTTGACTCTTAAGGACATTTGAATGATGTTTCATAGCTGCAGCAGGAAAGCTGTTTGATTATGATTTCAGGCATTTGCTGACATGGAGGCTGACTGTCATCCATAAATCTAGTTAGCTGGGCCTAAGTCTTCTGGCTTGTTTTCACAACACTGTTGCTGCACTCAATTGGAAAGAGTTTGTATTTTAGAGATTTTTCACACGAGAAAAAGAACAGTGATTCCATGTAGGGTTTTTTTTTCCCCTGCACATTAGCTAAATATCTTAATAATCACCTGTTATCTGTCAGCAAAGTATGCATGCAGTAATTTAGGAAGCAGTTTGTAATTAATTAAGAGGACCTGTACTGTATAATAAATGTGAAAAAGACAGAAGGATTGGAAAGAATTACTTCCATGTGCAACATTCTGCTTCTAGTTGTACAGTTCATGTGCATCACATGATAAAAGTAAAAAAAAGCAGCTTCTTCAGAGGTTTTATTCTGTAACTGACAGAAGTTTTGTCTCCAGATTATTAATATACTTAATCTGCAATTTAGAAATTAAAGACAATGAAAGTTTTAAGTCCTACCTACCTAATGATCTATTTCCACTGCTGTCTTGTTCTCCATTGCAACTTCAGCATCCTACCCCAGCTGTCTGCTTTTTCTGCTTCCATACTGAATGCCTACTGCAATCCTAGTTGGCTAGTGATTGCCCGTCCCTACTTTTGCTTTTTCCTTACTGTGATCTCATTACTAACTTCATAATTTTCAAGTGTAATTTTATTTTATGGTCATTGGAGTGTGTTGCTCTAATAACTTTCACTAATCCACTTCAATCTGATTTCATTTTGGTTTTTTATTAGTGCCCTACTGTACAGTTTTGCATGTTTGCTCTAAGTTATTCCAGCTGGTGTGGTCTTTCCTCACTTAAGGCTATTTTTCTGTCCAATAAGTTGGTTACTTTTCTGACTTGATGTTTGGAGGACTCTTCTGACTGATCTTACTCTTCCTGAACAGATTCCAGCAGCTTTCATCATGTCTTATGTCCATTGCCTTCCATCTCCGTTGTTCATTCCTTTCGTGATATTTAGTCAACAACGATGCTCAGGTGTTAAAATTGATGGACATTGAAAGTCCACAGGTGTATCCCTAGAATATCACAGCTTGATGACGTATCTTTGAATATTTCATTGATGAATTGGCTTAAGTAAATTAATTTAAGCAGCCCTGTAGAAGTAAGATAAGTTACCTGAGAAGACACTATTTCACATGTTTCACTCAAAAACATGTTTCCTTTAGGAATGATGAGGAGTGTCTAATTTTTCCCCTTTCTTTGCCAGCTGAGTAGCAGTGTGTAGTACTGGAAAAGCCAACATTGATTCTGAGTGTAATTGTTTTCAGCAACAGTGGTGAAGAGGAATCTTTGCTCTGCTATTACCACCTGCTACTGCAATTTGAAATTACACCTATAAAAAATACGTCTCTCAAACCTTGATCTGTAGCTAATTGAAGCTTCTTTCTGCTGGTTTGTTAGTGTTTTGTTGGGTCTCTGACTGCATCCTTCCTTTTGTCTTCTCTGCATCAGTTCACTTTTCAGTTCTTTTTAAAGTCTGTAAGTTTAGAAACATCCTATTCTAAAGCATAAGTTGTTAACAGAGAAAAGAGCGTAACATTAAGAACTAGATGACCCTTTTGAATTTAAAGTCTGTGAATTGTATATAAAATGTGTTCAGGGAGAGAAAAACTAGAAAGATGACTTATTTTTCACCTGGGGATTTTTCTTGTCCATTTGGACTTCCTTTCTGAAATGGTGCAAGAGAGTAGAGGAAATGTTGGAAGGGTGAAGAGGTTCTGCAGGTGTTAGTACCTTACAAGTGGTGCTAAGGCATAGCTAGTCTTGACCAAGGGCTCAAGTTTGTCTGCTGTACTGGTAGCATAATGAAAGAGTAAAATACTAAAATGTCATTCCATTTTTGCTAAACGTCATAAAACAGGGCAGCATATAGCTGTCATGTGTCCTTTCTAATAACTACTTTTCATTAACAAACCCATGCACAGGGTTAATATCTTTGGTAATAGCAAACTCACTCATGACAAATAGACTTTCAAAAGTCTGAAGATGCAACTACTACTCAAGTCCATGCAGTCAGCAGCTGCATGAATGAACAGTGCCTTGCACCTAGAAGATTACTCTGCCATGAGCACAGCATCAGACAGTTCAAAGAAATGGGTAAGAGGAGATGTTTTATGGTTTTAGGCAGTACAGCTGTGAAACATGCACCATATCCAATAGTATAAAACCCCAGTTTGGTTTTATTATTTCTTCCCAACAGAGCTAATGCTATGTATCAAATTATTTCTTAAACCTTTGTTTAACCATCTTTATTAACAAAATGGCTGAAGCAGCTTTGTTGCATGAGTAATAAGAATATAAATTCAGATAAATACAAATACATTTGATTTGAGGAATCACAAAGCAAATATTTGACCAGATGGCAAAACGGTAATGTTGAGTGTGAGCTGAGCAGAAGCACTGACATGTTGCACTTTACACTAGAAAGATCTACGCTCAATGTCTAGGGAATTATGTCATTTTATTGTGACTTTTTGGACTAACTGGATTCTAAAAGCTCGAACAACCACTGCATAGAGGAAAAATTGTCTCATTTATGCTCCTACTTTCCGGAAACATCTGAGGCTGTTGCTGGGCTGCAGTGGGCTTACATACAGAGATACCCAAAGGTATTTCCATCTCATCAAGTGTTCTGGTATCCAAAGCCATGCCAGCCTGCTGCAGCTCTGCAGCCGTCTTAGCGTAGCACCAAATCCAAGATAACAACCCTGAGGGTGAAATCAGCTCAAGTGCAGCGTGGTAGAGGTAAAGCTGTACTGCTGCTGCCTCTGGAGTGACTCTCGTTTTCTTCTCTCCGTTTACTCTGTTTTCACTGCAATCCATAAACTGCCCCCCCCTTTTTTTTTTTGCTTATCGGGAAAGTGGTTAGTTCGCCCGTCATGCTTCTCTAAGAGAACTTTGTATTTGTATCTGTAGGTGGAGCTCCAAACTCACCTTCTGCTAAGACAGTTTAACTAGCGTTAAAGAACAAGCAAACGGAAAAGGAAAGCCTTGAAAGACCACTTCTAAATACAATATCTAAATTGTAAAATTTTACAGAAGAAGGTGCTTAGAATTTTTTAACAGAATGGTTTCAGTTTTCGAAATACTGAGAACTGATAGCATTTTTATGCTTAAAAATCATGTTGTTTGTTTCCTTTAGTTGCTTAATCATCTCAGTGGAAGCAATTTCTTCCTGTTCAGGCACTTTATTTAGCCTTATAAAATTTAAAATCTTACTCAGGAAAAGGTTAAAAAAAAACCAAAACAAAACAAAATCTTTTTAAGCGCTGTTCTATTATGAATGTTTAATGTATTAAACATGAAGATATGACTTCCTTCCTGATAAAGGATGTGTCTGGGATTTTTTTTTGCCTATGAAACTAATCTGACTTTCTACTGGGAAATATTATAGATATAGCAGACATCAAAGTGTGGATCATCCCTTTGCAGTATAGTCCATCAGTCAGCAGGATGGGGACTCTGTCAGGGAGTGTGGTAATAGCATGACGGGTAACTGTTTTACACTGAAAGAGGGTTTAGATTAGAGGGATTAGATTTAGAGTAGATACTAGGAAGAAATTCTTTACTGTGAAGGTGGTGAGTTCATACTAGAAAACAAATTTTTTTCTGGGACAAATGGAGTTTTAAGAGCAGGCGGTGGATGTATTTTGAAGCAATCAGGTTTCATTTTGCAGTGGCTTTTCTATAGTATGTTGATATTATCAATTGACTGAGTTATGCCACAAAAAAAGTGCATTCTTCTCAGGATCTGTTTTGTTTAATTACTTACAGAAATGCCCTTGCAGTATATGGTTGTACATTAATCTGGGTTGAAGGACTACTTGTGTGTCTGGAATAAAGATTTGTCGGCAGAAAAAACAGCTGTCCACTGGGCTTAGCTATGTGGCAAGGGAGGGCTAGCTTGAAAATAGTGAGCTAAAAATAAAAAAAAAAAAAAACAAGTGTACTGAGAGTGGTAACTGAGAGAGACAGGATAACGGCCAGAATAGCTGCAAATGAAGAGAGAAGTGGAAGAAGACTTAAAGTTCCATGAGATCTAGGAATCAAAGTTTATTGTATTTTGCAGTGGGAAATTAATTAGCCAATAAAGTAGGTTTTGTTCTGTGGTATGTTTGTAATATGACCATTAGGCATTTGCACAATAATAAGAATGCTAAGAGAGCCATTAGTACTGAGAATCTGGATAGAATTTTTGTTGTTGTTTAAAGTACTAAGCATATGGATGATAAAGGTTAACTACTGTTTATGAGCCATTTTTATTTATTGAGACAATGAAATTGTTCAATGTTTCATCCACCAGGACAAAGTAAAATGGCTGGAAAAAAAAGTAAAAACAGCTGTTCTTGGTGCGTCATGTGTCTTGCCTCTATGTATGAACTAAAGGTTTAATCACAGCCCTCTGTGATAAGGTTCAACCCCTACCTTGTGGATCAGGGCTTTTTAATAAACTTTCCCAAGTCTCTACATCTGCCCTAGGTCAAGCAAACAACTTCAGATTGATTGCAGAAATTGTTGAGTTGCCTGGAGATTGCAGAGTTGACTTACCAAATATATGAGGAAAGGTTAAGAGCTTGCAATGTTGAGAGACTGGAAAGACAATTGAGAACTTTACTTTTCAGGCAGACGGAAGGTGGGTAAGGTGTTCTCAGACGATAGAAAAAAAACCCCACTACTCTCTCTAGCACTGAGATTTCCTGAACGTCAATATGACATAAATTGACAGTGTAGTGAACAAAAATTACTCTTGGAATACAAAACTTTTATATTAAAAAAAAAAAGCTTCTGATAAAATTAGTAGCTAGCCTAGTTTTGAGAATAGGAGGGAAACCTGAAGTTTTAAGAGTGTGAGGGAATGGCTTTTGCCAACTACTGAGTGACAGCTTGATCATATAGCTGAAATACAATGTACTGATTGTTTTCACAGGTGTACACACTTTTTACTGACATGACTTTGACATTAAAGGAGAAAAATGGCACCCTGGTGCTACTAATGTTTGATTTGTGGGATTTTTTGTTACTTGATATCTATAAAATGCACAGAAAAGTGTATTTTGTGTTGAACTGACATAGGCAAGAACTTCCCATGATGTTTGTCTGCCCAAAGCTGTAGTTTTAGGGAAGGTTTTAGCCAAAACAGTTCTCGAACTAGCATGGAGACTAGGCGTAACAACTACCTTCTCAGCACTGGTTTATTTTCCTTCCTGTCATGCCCTGTTTTTGTCTTTAAGTAGTTCTCTTGTACCATTCTGTACTTCAGAAGGAAGTGAAAAACAAGACTCCTTGTACTTCTAGGCAAAAGATGAAATATCATCTCTTTCGCCATATCTGGACCACGAGTTGGCTGATTCTACCTTCAGTTTCGTCTGGTTTAAAGTTCAGGCTGCAAAGCCTCATGATTGTTGTCAAAAAACTGTTGTCTTCTAGACACGAGGTTGATTTGGCCTGTCTACTGCACCAAATCCTTAATATTGGTCTGTATCCTATATTGAAGATATGGATATTAGGGATTTGTGACCTGTGTTGAAGTCCTAGAGACTGATTAGGTCTGTTCGTTTCTGCTCATGTTCATTTGTAGCTTTTCAAAGGGCTGAGACAGGCAAATAGATCATGCCAGCATGTTTCATGCTGATAATGTCTTGAAGCAAACGAATGCTCTGGGTGCAAAGCCATGCCAAATCTGTTTGATGGGACTGATGCTAGACTGTTAAAATGCCAGTTTTACTCTTCCTCTGCAGAATGGATGTTTCTGAGACACTTCGGGGAGTGGATGTATTGATATATGGATAACTTGTGGGAAAAGAACAGGAGCTGCAGAACTGCCATAAAAATAAAATATAAAAAAAAAAATTTAAAAAAAATAAATAAATTGAGAGATCCTGGAAACTAAGCATATAAGTCAGATGGGGGGAAAAAACCCGTAATGGAAATTTATTAAAAGTTTATGGGAGATTTTCTTGCTCTCGAGTAAATGTTTCCTTAATTTCAGAGTAGGTGATAGAGTGGTTATAGAAATTTTAATTCTGTTTTTCCCCCAAAATAGTTATAAACCCCAAAGTTACACAGGATAGCCAGTTTGTCTTTTTCAGTTACCTTTTTTTGACCAAATTCAGCTAAGTGACATGCTCATGATATTCTGCAGAGTTACTGTAAGAGTAAGCTTAAAGTGTATGATTTTTTTTTTTTTACTGTGTAGTATCAGTTGTGTTGTAGAAAAAGAAATTGAAGGGTTTTTTTTCTCCTCTCAGTCTCTAATTATTGAGTATTTTCAGTCTGCCAGTGTTCCTTCTTGAGAAGGTGAGATGCTTATTGGCTTGGCATGTTTTGAATGGAACGCTTCACTGTGATTATTATTTGTGTCCATTTGCATTGTGGTATAGTTCCATGTAAACATTCTTAGTGTCCTTGGCCCATGCCAATGCCATGTTGAATAAAAGTCACAATGATATCAGCAAAACAACTCAGGGTCCATTCCAAAGTCCATAGAAGTCACCCAAAAGAAGACTCCCAGTCAGCACAACTGCCACTGCATTATGCACTACAAAATTATTACTTGTTAAAATAATTTATCTTTAGAAGTCCTTATTTTATGTTATGAAGTTATGATTGTGAACAACATCCTAGCAAACTTAGGACACACGCAGTTCCTTTAGGTAAGTTTATGAACTAGTTCTGAAAATGGTATACAAAAGAGATAGGTTATTCACTACTCATCTCTACAATCTGTAAAACAGTTGCTACTGGAATCCTGTCCAGGGTCTAAGCCCTGTGAAATTCTGTGAAACTTTTCCATTTGTTGTATGGTTAATACAAGATGCCAGTCACTTTTGCTGATATCTTCCTTTTAAAACTTCTAGCCACAGACCATTGTTTTCTAATGACAAAAGTAATTAGCACTAAGACATGTTAATGGCTGTATTATTAGGTAATGATGGCTTCATTAATGCATGGCTTTAATCTCTGAAATAACTTTGTCAGTAGTTGTGGTGGAAGGAATGCTTTGGGAGGAGGGAATGCTTTGAAGTACCAACTGTCCAAATTCATTAATTGCATAAAACTCAATTCTGTCTACTTGACGGTGAAGCTACATCACAGGTCTTTAAAGGCCAGGCTTAAGTTCCCATGGATTTACAGTAGAAGCTGTCAGCCATATCTGTTTCAGTTTTGGATGTGCATGCATTTATTGAACTTAAACACTACATGGCTGATCAGTGAGGGTTTATTTGAATATCTAAGGATTATGGAGACTAATGTGCTAGAAGAAATCTTTGGATTCTGAATTGAATTTTGTGTCAGCACTTTGTCTGTGTAGTGGATTGCATCAGACTGTTATATTTTGGGCCCTGGAGACAAGGAGAAAGAATGAAATCTGGTCATGGATTCTAAAAGGCTTGGAGGAATTATTTTTTATTTTTTATTTTTTTTTTTTAATAAAATGTAATTTTCCAGGCTTATCATGGAGGCTGGGATGAGAACTTTGAGAGATTCAGAGAAATGATTGTGTTCAATGCCCCTGTAGCTTTCAGCAACTTGATATTTTTTATGACCTTTACAAATGCATACATGTCTGAGGATATAGGTGTCTGTTTCTCCTAAAGAGAGCAAACGTTTTGCTGAAGGTACTGGGGCTAGGAAAGCAGTGATGTCCTGTAAATTGTAATATATATAATCCTGTAAATCATATGCTCTTAATTCCATAGTTCACAATGGGAAACAAAACAGAGAAATCCTCAGGTAACTAGTTTTGGTATTCTTTGTTTAGATCAATTTTTTTTGGTTTAGGGCCCTTATATACTTTTGCTCCTTTTCCTGTTTAACTTTGAGCTGTAGTCAATTCTGCAAACTCTAATTATAGTTGAAATGCTAAATTAAGAGGGATTTTTTGTTTGCATTGCCTACAGAGTAGACATTACTAACTGGAGCTACATGACAATTTCTGTAACTTTTCTCTAGCAGTAGGAACTTGTTTTCTAAATACAATAGCTTGCTATTTATAAATAACCACATTTCTGTCTCTGATGCTTCAACTGAATAGGTTTGCATTTGAAATACCTTTTTGATTACAATGTGAAAAATGTGTTGACTTGTGATAATTTTATGCTTTGTGAGCACTTAATTGGACATGTGATATTCTAAAGGAATGTCTGAAGGTGAAAGCAGTTTTTTGTTTTGGGGCTGAGTTTTTTGGTCAGGCTGCAGTCTTCCTGCCTTAAGTAAGGAAATGGTTAGAGACTGAAGTGTTCTGTCCTTTCACCCTCTGCGCCTAAATGCTTTCCTCCCAAGCTCTAAAGAGAACCCCAGCTGAAAGCCTGGCATCAAAGGCCAAAAAGCAAAAGCAGCTTGCCAGGAAACATGTAGGTGTGAAGCTCTGGTATATATTTTTTTCTAGTAGTAGCATCTGTCTTTGGCTAGTGTCCTCATAGTTATATGGAAAACCAGTGATCTGTCATTGTTTCTGTTCATGGAAGTGAATGCTACCACTTACTCCTCTGAATTCTGAACTGTTGTTTTTCTCTGGTATTGTCAAGTGAAGCATACATCACTTTAGAAACTACTCTTGTTATCTTTAAGCTAAATCTACTGCTGCTTTTAAAAGATTGGGTTGTTCTATGACTATCCACCTGTGGATAACTACAAAAATATTTATGGATTTGTAAAAAATTATCACTAACTCTTGAGAATGTGCTAGTTCCCTGTACAGAAATGTTGATTTATGACTGATTCTGAAAATCTAAAAACCAGTTGTCTAGTACTGACAATTGTTGTTTTTGCAATCTGGCTGTAGTAGAACACTCAAATTTTCGGAAAAGTGGGGCAAGAGTCTGTTGTTTCTTTTTCATAGAAACATATAATTTCAACAGTTCTCTAATGAAATAAAAAATGTGCCCTTATCTCAGCTATCCTGTGTCTGATGATGTTAAAGAAATGGAATCCTATGTTTTCGTGTACCTTTGTCCTGATTTCAGCTGGGGTAGAGTTGGTTTTTGTTCCTTCTGCACCTTAGCTGGTGCAGTGCTGTCGTTGGATTTAGGGCGAGGATGATGTTGGTAGCACACTGATGTTTCAGTTGTTGCTAAGTAGTGCTTATCCTAAGTTAAGGATTTTTCAGTTTCTTATGCTAGCAGGTACACAAGGTTTCTTATGCTAGCAGGGACACAAGAAGGGGGGGGGGGGGGATCATGACCAGGACAGCTGACCTGAGCTAGCCAAAGGGAGATTCCACACCACATGGCATCATACTCAGTACATAAATGGAGGGCAGTTGACTGGGGGGTGCTGATTGCTGCTTGGGGACGGGCTGGTGTAGGTGGGATATCTGGAGGCAGCCTTGGGGCTGTTTTCAGTTCTTCACACTTTGGAGTGTCATTTGCACTTAACCAAATAAGCATACAGGAAATGGGTATTTTTAATAGCTTAAATGGCTTTTGATGACTATAGCAGTGCTACACTGGACTGGGAGATGATTTTCCCTGATCTGTTAACTTCTCTTCCACTAAAAATCAATAATGATACCTAGACCACTGGAGGTATTATGACTGACTGAGGCATTCCATTTTAAAGATGAAATACAATGTCAGTCACACTGGAACTTGGAAATTCCAGTTTTAGAGCTCCCTTTGTGGATAGTAAGTAGTATGAGAATAACTAAAAGTATATTATGGTGAAAGTGATTAAGGCAGATTATAAGTCTTAATGTGTTGTGGAGGGAGTGAGGATAACCAAAAGGATGAGAGAAAATAAAGAAGAAACCAAATCTGGAAGAGGAATTATGCCAAGTTTGTGCTTTAGTAATTGTTGTGAAGCACCTCTTGCACTTGCTGTACTTCCTTAAAATATATGGTTCTATTGTGCAGAAGTTTTATATGAAAAGAGCTTATTTCACCTTTGTTCACTCTCATAAAGTTGAAATTGTGTAGTCCCTTTAAATAACTGAAGCTGGGGACTGGAGTTTAACATCATGTGAAACTCACTGATAAGATGTTTGCATGTAGTCTGGTGAGAATTCTTTCATCAGTTTCATGGTGTTCTAATTTTATAAAAGAGATTTCTTTATGGCTTGTTGACTAATTCACAGTGGAGAGAGACTCTTTAAAATACAGTTTCCAGGATCATTAGATCATTTATGGACCATATTTTTGATCATTAGAATCAGTGGGAAAAATCATGCTGTTCTTTGCAACATTATCAATCCATTGGAAAAGGTTTTTGTAATGTGAAATGACTGTGGTTTAAAACAACAGGGACAATCTGTACTATGTATTCATTACACGAATTGTTCTCCCTGTCCTGGAAAATGATAACTATTAATGCAAATAAGAGCATGAATGAGAAAAAAAGATTTTTGGGCAAATTGGGAGAATAAATCAAGAACTTAAAAGTGTAATTGCATTGAATAATTTACCATCGGTTCCCTATCTCCATACAGTACAAATACACCTTTGTTTTGCATATATTTGACTGGCAGACAAAGAACAGTTCTATCGTTTTTGTACTTTGAAAGCTTTTTACCTCTAGAGAGAAACAAAGCACTCTATACAACACTGTTGCATGTTTTGCTATGTAGTTGTGCTTTTTTTCTTTTTTAAGTTCTTCCACATGGTAAAAGTTGTCCCAGTGTTTCATGAAAGGTTGTCTTTTCAGAAGCTTGTCATTTAGACTTTTCTTAATCATTCATAACTTTTGGGCTGCTCCTTGCTTGCTGCACTGTTGCACATGGATCTAAACATTTGCAGTTCTCTGAAGACAGCCAAATTTATTTTGCCAAAGTATAATTAGCTGGAAGTATTATTAGGCAAATACTCAATGGTATGTATGTCTTTTTTACTCTTTGTGGCTACAGAAGTATATGTTGGCCCAATTCCTTACGAAATTTTGCTGTGAATTGTCATTTTCTTCTGGTGAATGATCTGTCTTCACATGATGTTTTTGACTAATCTTGTTTGGTGTTAGTTAGAAGAGAAACCGACATGACTGAAATCCTGCTCCTATTTCAACCTCCCTTATTGAGATAATGCCGATGTTTTTGCCACCTTAAATTTCTTTTGTTCTACGTCCCTAGTGGAAGCTTGTGTATTACTTCCATCATAAACATCTTCCTGAATGGGTTTTACTTTTGCAAGACCTAAATTTGCAGGTCTTCATTGAGCTCCTGTTGCTCATTTCTAAGAGAACAAATCTCTCTGAGCAACAACTGATAGTACACTGTTTTGTGTATAAAGGGTATTAAGGAAGTACTACTTGTCATAAAAGCCCATCAACAAGCTTTGTAGAAATAAAAATGTTTGCACAGATGTTTTGGAGAAGGGTGCAGAAAAGGATAGGAGTGTACTGAGCCTAAATTGCTACATGGAAATTGCTAATTGATAGCAGGAAACTAATCCATCAGTTTGATAAGGATGAGGCAGCTCCGAGTCTCCAGGTCCAACCAGTAGAGAGGCTGAGAATGTGTTGCACACACGCAAACATAGGTATACACTGCATGTGTGTAATGCTCTTCTCCTATATCTTATAATATCCCATACTCCTAGGCAGCGATCTCCCCAGTCTAAAAGGCAGTCCAGAGACCTGCCTCCCCTTGTTTCATCTTGGGTTTCACACCTGTATGTTTGGGCTGGTGGCTGTCCTGGGACAGCTGTGGGGCAAGGTGAACACCCTGGACAGGATGTCCATTTGGTTTGGACTCCTGGCTGCACTTATTCTTCTCTGGGTACCTGGGCTAGTGGAGATGGACCACTGATGAGTTGATGGCTCCTATGACAAGCCTAGGAGGAGTCAGGGCAGGGTATTATCTGGGATGCCTCACCTGCCACTGTCTTGCCCTGCTTCTCTGTGTGTGTACAGATGAGCTTTTTTATCGCATAAGCTAACACTTAAGATGTTCTGGAAACGTTTTTTGCCACTGATCACCAGTATTAGTCTAGAACATACTTGACATAACATTGTCACTGACAAATAAGCTGTGTATTCTACTGCTAAGTTATTTTAAGTTGTGTTTTGTAGTGCAAGCAAAAATACTATGATATACTGCTGTCAGTTGGCCAGGGAGAAACCTAATGACATACAACAAAGGCAAGTGTAGAGTCTTGAGTCTGGGGAAGAATAACCTCATGTACCAGTATGGGCTGGGGACTGACCTGTCAGAGAGTAGTACAGCAGAAAGGGACTTGGGGTCCTGCTGGACAGCAGGATGACCATGAGGCTGCAGTGTGCTCTCATGGGCAAGGAGGCCAATAGCATCCTGGGGTGTATTAGAAGGGGTGTGGTTAGTAGGTTGAGAGATTCTCCTCCCTCTCTGCTCTGCCCTAGTGAGATGGCACCTGGAATATTGTGTCCAGTTCTGGGTCCCTCAGTACAAGGACAGGGAACTGCTTGAGAGAATCCAGCACAGAGCCACAAAGATGATTAAGGGAGTGGAGCAACTTCCTTATGAGGAAAGGCTGAGGGAGCTGGGTCTTTTTAGCTTGAAGAAGAGAAGACTGAGGGGTGGCCTATAAATATGTAAAGGGCGAGTGTCAGGAGGTTGGAGCCAGGCTCTTCTCTGTGATGTTCAATGATAGGACAAGGGGCAACAGGTTCAAGCTGGAACATAAGAGGTTCTGCAGAAACATAAGGATAAACTTTTTCACTGTAAGGGTGACAGAGCCCTGGAACAGCCTGCTCAGAAGGGTTGTGGAGTCTCCTCTGGAGACATTTAAAACCTGCCTGGATGTGTTCCCATGTGACCTGCTCTAAATGGTCCTGCTCTGGCAGTGGAGTTGGACTAGACGATCTTTTGCAGGTCTCTTTCAACCTTTAACCTTCTGTGATTCTGTCAGTATGGTCTCAATATAAGCCTTTCTATTGTTGAGCTAAAAGCTGGAGATTAGTGTGGGCAGTTCACACACTGGAGTCGCTGATGGCTGTTTAGCAAACATAAGAAACAAAGCTGACCTCCAGCTCCTCTAGTGGAAAGCCTACTTTTTCCACAATGTCATAGGTCATAGGCTTTTGGTAACGGTAGAAATCCCGTTGACCTATAGGGACCTGGAGACACCTATTATGTGTATAAAGACCTTTGAAACCTGATTTTACGAACTGAGCTCTTGCTGATGCTTGACCATTGGTTTGAATCTGCCATTTAAATCTACAAACTTGCCTCTTTTTGATCTGTGACAAGCCTGAGTGTGCTAACTTTAAAGAGTTAATTCTATAAGCACCTTGGCATCATTCTCAATCAAGGCAGTGTAGCTGGTGGGCCTGTGGGTGAGGGCTGCTTAGTTTCTTTGCCCAGCTTCCATTTATTATCTAATGCTGAGCTATTCCATTCACCTTTTGATGACTGTGTTTCTTTTCTCTTTCTTGGCCTGACTGCTTTCTTAGCTTGAAAGGCTTTTGGGACCTGAGGCTGTTACAAATTGTGTAGTGAGACCTTTCCCCAAAAGCCAGTAGTATGTATACATAGACTGTAAATGACTAGTTTAATGTAAACAAAAATAATGTAAACTAGACAAGGGACTTGTTAGAAGTGTCTTTATCTTTGAATATGGTTTACATACATGATTACTGCATTTTTGTGGTCTTAGCCTGTTTGTTGTCTGTATTGTTTTTTTTCTCTAGACAAGGAAGTAGAGACAGAAAAGAGTTCTGCCAATGCACCTGTCTCTCTGTAGCATGATAACCAGGCTGCTCTTTTAGACAAACTCACAGCAGTAGCATTGTTTCAGTTTTTCTCCCCTTTGAGCTAGGAATTGCTAGTAACAATTGCCCTGTACAAAAGTGCCGTGAATGTCAGGCATGTTTGATGGTTTAAACATGACCTGAAACTCTCCATGTAAAAATTCTTGGCTGACTGAAATAGAAAAAAAGAAGGCTGATAATCCAAGTGTTTGTGCATACATAGGTCCACAATGTGCCCATTGGTCAGTCCAGTGCATTCTCCTCCACTTCTAATCAAAGGCACATGAAAGAAAAGAGAGAGATGCTAACAGAAAACCAAAAGTTTCCCTTGAAAGCCTGCTTGCAGGCACCGTGACGCTGCACAGATCATGTGCTTTACCCTGAGTGCCCAGAGTTCTTGCCCGTGCTGCTGCTGGAATGACTGTACATCTCACTGGACCATATCACTGCTTAGTGCCTGTGGCTGAGCCAGCAGCTGCCGGGAGGTGGCAGGGACTCACACTACATTCCTGCGATTAAGGTGGATAAGTGTCTGAGTGAACCTCCAAAGCAAGCTGATAATATACAGAAAAATAAAGTTAGTAGTGTTAATCAGACTTAATGGGCATGAAATCAAGAGAAGAAACATGACAATCTTGGGATGAGAAACTGTTGTAGCAGCAGCTAAATACATTCAGTTAATCCTCTAACAGGCAACATGACGGGGACACTACATGAGGGCTTACTCTGTGAACAGCCTCTGAGCTTACCACGTTCCATGTCTTATGCTTCACAGCTGTACCACATGTAACAACACTCCAGTGCCGTTGTTAGTCTACCATGTGGGGAGTTACTGGAGATTTATCTTTATTTGCAGCCTGACATTTAAATATTTTTAGATGTCTCTTCAAGCCTTTTCCTGTTTTGCAGATGCTCAAACCTTGAATTTGATATGTGTGTGCAGCAAGGTTGTTGCACTGGTTCTGCTGACATTTTAGAAAAAAGTATCTTTTGGTTTTTTTCTTACTGCTTTATACTAAAAGATTATTCATGCTTCATTAATCAACTGTTCAAAGTGTGATTGCTCCTGAATAGCTCTCAAAGTCTGGCTTTTTACTACTTACTTTCATTAGTGCTTAATTAACAGAGGAGATGAAAACTAAAATCCTCAGCCCACTTAAAGATGAGATACTGCTTTTTGGAAGAGAGGTTCAGAATATCATCTGTGTTTTGAAAGTCAGTTGCAACAATGCTGTAAATTTAGACCAGCATTTTCTGTATAGAAATGCTGCTGTTTTGTGCCAAGAGGAAGAGTGGTAAAATTAGACTATCAGTTTAATTTGTAATCTGTAACTTTGCTGGATGCAGAAACAATAGTTAATGCCTGAGAAAACTGTTAGTATATTTGGAAGCAAGGGTTCCCAGTTGAAATCTTCCTCCCTCTGTGCCCAGTCTTCTCAGCTAACATATTACTGCTCTGACTCTCTGCTTGATGTGGCATGGTCCACCTGATGCAATGCAGTAAGAAGCTTGGGAGCGATGCAATTTCCTGAGCGTCTTGCTTTGATGGTGCTATTTGCTGTCAAGTAGCTCAAGAGAGCCAGGCTTTGTGTGACAAATGTGCTAGCATTAAATAACTGACACCATATTACAGTTGCCCTTATTGATTTTCTTTTTAATCAACATCTCAACATTTGACACCTCATCTGATTCCTATAAAACAGTTAAAGAAATTTAGGGAAAAAACCAAGGACTTCAGATAAATGTTCTATGGGGAATTGACTGTCATGCTCTTAATGATTTAAAAGGTTCAGAATTTGATTTCCTACTTTAGGAAATTTGATTATTTTATTAATTTAGTACTGATCCAAATTTCACAGAATCACAGAATCACTATGGTTGTAAAAGACCTTTAAGATTAAGTCTAACCAGTATCTAACTCTGCCAGGCCACTTCTACACCATATCCCTGAGTACTCCATCTAGATGGCTTTTAAATACATCCATGGACGGTGATTCAACCACATTCCCTGGGAAGCCTGTTCCAGTCCTTGATCACCCTTTTGGTGTAGAAGTTTTTTGTAATGTCTAACCTAAAATTCCTCTGGCATAGCTTAATACCATCCCCTCTCTGTCAGTTGCAGCATGTAAGAAGAGGCCAACACCGGCTTCCCTACAGCCTCCTTTCAGGTGTTGGTAGAGGGCAATAAGGTCTCCACTCAGCCTCCTGTTCTCCAGGCTAAATAAGCTCAGTTCCCTCAGCCGCTCCTCATAAGACTTATCCTTAAGACCCTCCACGAGCTTTGATACCCTTCTATGCATCCTCTCTAGAACCTCAATGTCTTTCTTGTACTGTGGCGTCCAAAACTGAACACAGTACTCAAGATGTGCCCTCACCAGTGCCAAGTACAGTGGGACAATCACTTCTCTAGTCCTGCTGTCCACACTGTTCTTAAAACAAGCCAGGATGCCATTGGTCTTTTTGGCCACCTGGGCACAATGCTGGCTCATGGTTGTGGAGTCTCCATTCTTGGAGATACTCCCAAGCCACTTGGACATGGTCTTGGGCAACCAGCTCTAGGTGGCACTGCTTGAGTAGGAATTTGGAGAAGGTGACCTCTAGAGTGCTCTTTCAGCATCAACCCTTCTGTGATTTTTGTGAAAATTCATGTAGAATCCATTAGCAGGTTATTCCTGAGAGACTTGCTGCCTCTTTATAAATTGCCATCAATAACCCATACGAATGGTGCTATGGACCAGATGCTCTTTTTGATCTTCCTGTGTGATTTTTTGTTTCTGAAATTTTTGTAATAAGCTGCATAGCTGTTGGGAATCCTCTACATGCATAAAGTAATGATATGTCATGGTGGCAGAAGAAACTAAATGTTTTTAAAGTCACTGGTGGTTGGTTGTAGCACACTTAGGCTAGCCCTTTCTCACTTTGAATGAGTTGAATATATTTTTCTGTGCTTAATTGATACTGGGAGGTTATATGGGAAATTTAATTGGTCAGGCTTTGCCAGTTTTCAGAAACAACCCTGTGGAACAACATTTGTGTGATAGTAAACCACTAGGAGTTATCAGAAAGGCTAATTAAAGAAGAAATATTTGCTAGGTTAAAGCTATGTTACATTTTTGTATTTCATACGTGTCTGAGTAGCTAAAATATAATATAGTAGCTAATATAGATGAACATCAAAACAGCACCCTTTGTATATGTGTATATATTGCATATATTTAACTTGTGCAGGGTATCATGAGACAGAGTTAATTTGAGGTGTGCATTTTTTTTGTAAATAAAGGATGAAATATGTGCACCAAACAGAATCATAGGTAATTAAACAGGTCCTGCTTGGCTTGTTTATCACCAGTGGCAGAAACAGTTCCATATCAGCTGATAATGGATGGAATATGGTTCATTATGTATGTTTGTTTCAACCAAATACTTTAAAATACAAAATTAATTTTTACATAGCTCAGTAGTATTAATGCTGTTATTACAGAATGGAAGTGCATACTTTGCAAAAGATGACAAGGGCCTGATGCAATTTATGGCATTTAAAGTATGACTTTAAATCCTCAGGATTTTTGGGTTATTTTACAGGAAGGGATGTTTTTATTAAGCTGGAGTTGGAGAAATGGGGAGACCAATCTCTGCACTGTGGACAAGTAGAGAAATGGTGATGGATGGTCTGGAAAGATGCATTTCTTTTTCTAGGGTACATATACCTATAACTGCCAGATTCCTTTCCTTATGCTGTAGATGTGTCATTTAGTAAACTGTATATTCCCATCAAGCATTCTCATTTTGTAGCAGACTAAAAGTTCGGTATTTGATCAAGAAAAGTGAGCTTATTCTTAAACATCTTTCCCATCATCATCAGCAGAGTTGTAAAAATAATATAAGTAAAAAGTTGCCTGTAATATATTTTTATTTGTGTGCTGGAGGGTTTTTTTGTTTGTTTTTAAAAGCAAAGCCCAAAATAACCCTCAAAAAACTAACTTGCTACAAGAGATTGTGCAGGTGAAGGTTGGTGTGTGTATGCCTATAAATCCCAAAAGCTCCTGAATTCTACTTCCCAGAGGAATGCAAGTTTTGATGGAAAACCCGTTAAATTTTATATTAAGAATGCATAAGTGGTGAAGTCAAAAATAAGTCATGGTGACTTACTTGACAGTTATGGGATTTGTCTCTTTTTTTTTCAGAACACATGCCAATATCCTGTTTTGATCCCTTTTATTGAAAAAATTTTAAGTAAGGTAGTCACTGCGTGTAGTAGCCACCGTTTTACTGGAGTAAAGTCTATGTGAGTCATGTATGCTAACCTGAAAACAGTACTGATACTGGTATAATCACCCTAATGCTGTGGATGTTTTTGACATTTTAAGGAATGATGTAGCAAATGTTTCTCAAATATTCATATTTGAAGTGAGGACATGTCATACTGCAGAAAACATGGGAAATGTTTTATTAACCACAGAGCCTCGAATGGGTAGTCTTGAACAGGTTTCTTCATCTAGCTTGAATCTTTTCAGTGACAGTGTTGCATGTCATGACTTCAGCTGAGAAGTCGTTTCATGAAATTGGTGAAATTCAGCCTGGGTTTAGGCAGGAGAAACTCCAAAGATTGGAGCTGGTGTTCTGCCCCACTCACTCGAAGTCTCAATGTCTACTTGCTGTCTTTGTTGCAGCAGTCGTTCCAGTCATTTACGGTAGAGAGCTGTGCAGATCTGGATCAGATGTCTTGCTCAAATAAACTTTTGAAGTTTCACCCTGAATCTGTGCCAGGATATTACAGAAAAATGTACACCAACAAATATTGACTTATGAATTGGTAGTGTCCATTAATATGGTATTATTTCCATGAAATCTTACAGGTTTTGTCTCTGGAAAAAAATGCATTCTCTCCATTTGAAAATGTGTTGGATTGACACTGGCCAGCAGTAGTCACTTGCTCACTCCCTCCCAGCAGGGTGGGCAGAGCAAGAAAAACTTCTGCATCAAAATAAAGACAGTGTAATAAATGAAGGAGAAACCACAACAAATCAGGTGTTGCAAAGGCCCAGTGGCAGACCAGTGCCCAGCCAGTCTCTGAGCAGCAGCTACCTTGGAAAAATTGACTCCCACTGGTTTTATGGCAGAGCATGATGTTAGAGGGTATAGAACATCTCTTTAGTCAATTTGAGTCAGCCGTCCTTGCTGTGTCCACTCATAGCCTCTTGCCCAACCCTAGACGACTCCATGGAGGTGGTAGAGTGTGAAACTGAGGTTGTCTTGGTGCTGTGCAAGCAGCAGCTAAAACACTGGCGTGTTACCAACATTTTTTTAATTTTAACTCAACCAGACCGAACACAGAACACAATGCCATTCGTTGCAGAAATGAGAAAAACAACTAACTTGGAAAACTGCTTAAGTGTAATTAATTTGCCAAGCAGATACAAGCTGGAGAACCAAAAACTGCTACGGAAGATGTCCCTCTTGAAAACAGCAGGACACATATGAAGATACTTTGCCAAAAAAGACACAAGTAGCAACTTTAGTTTTCGTTTGGGAGATCTTCACATAACTCTAAATAAGGACCTGACTCTTGGGGTATCACACTCATGGAGTGGTCAGCCTGTGAATAGACATTTGAGGCTTGGAGGGATGAATTCTGTGTGTTTGACACTTGCTTTGGGTCATACATGTAGGGATATTATGAAAGGGTCCCAAGCCTTTCCTGTTAGATATTTGAACTCACCATGGAAGCCGTTTATGTTGTAGCTGACATGGGGGAAGTTAGAAATGAGAAGTGGGATTTATCGAATGTTTGTGTGAAGGCCTTTTCCAGGCTGGTTGTTCATGCAGACATAGATGGAGGTGAGGGAACAGAACTGATGCTTTTCTTGCAAAGTCACGAGATCTGTCCTGTTACTGTGGTGGGACCGTGCTCCTGTACATGGCTTGAGCTGCTGCCAAGCCAAACTGCTTTTAAGAATGGTGGGTTTGCCACTACCTCTGCAACCCTCAGAGGACTAACACAGGTAAAAACGTAGCTGCAATTACAGAAATACTGGCTTTCCTTTTTGCTCAATGCACTACTCCCTCTTAACCGATAATTGTGCTTCATAAAATAAGCAATATGGGCTAATTACACCAAATACTCCATCTCTACAGATAATGATAACAGCAGTGACCTGTGGCATAAAACCAAGTATCTATAAAAATGAAGAAAAACTCAAGTGGGAGTAAGTGTCCCTCTAGAACAACTTACCACTTTCTATTGTTGTGGTGAGCAGAGCC
>NW_008595505.1:0-26666 GCF_000691845.1 Merops nubicus
TTACATATCAGGTCATGCATATTCTAAAGTGAGCCATGTACAAATTGAGCTTTGTATGGGTAGACTGAGATATGAAGGTATAGGACATAGGTAGGTATACAAGCATACATGTATTTTAGCCCAGAGAAAGTTCAGCTCCTTTGTAAGTCTGAAGGTATCCATATATTTTAGGAGCTTGGACACCTGCACAAAGTTTTGATCAGTGAATCCTGAAAATGTGCATTGCCAGTGGAAGCAAAAAAGGCAAAGCATCACTCTATGCTTGCCTGACTTCTTATATACTTTCAGACAACAGTTGCAGTTGGCCTGAAGTAGTCTCAAAGCTTTAGGCTAACAGGACCTTTAGCTTGACCCTGTATATGGGAAATTTGCTAAGAAAAAAGAGGCAATGATTCAGGTAGTGGCATTAGCGTATGCACAGATGCTCCCAGCTACAGTTTCCTAGCAGTTTTAGTGCAAGTCACTAAGAGTCTTTGTCAATTTGTTGACAATTTTAATTACAACAAGACCTGATTATAACTACTTTGCAGACTCTATTCAGTGTTTTCCTTCATTAACATCTTATCAGCAGTATAATTGCAGGCTAGAGTGAACTCACATTGCTTTTTACCTTCTTCAAAGCTTCATTCAAAATGTGGAGACAACTTCCAGTTCAGTCTCGTGGGGCTCAAGCAGATGCGTTCCTTCAAACATTTCTTCAGTCTGTTGTCAAAGCAACAAAACCAGAGCCAGCACCCTTTGAACTGCCAAGATCATATAAGAATTGTGCTGGAGAAAGCAATGCAATGATTTACAGAATAAGAATTTTTCAGCATTTAAGTGACTGTATTTGCAATGGGAAATGGGACTGAGTTCTGTTTGCTAGAAGATGACACAATTCAAAACTTTACTGTTCCAAGTGGAGTGGTGACCACATAGAGCAAATATTTACAAATCAAAAGGTATTTTTCTTTTCTGAAAATCAACAATTTATTTATTTATTTATTTTTAATTCTGTGGATTAGACAGCTCCTTTTTCCTCTCATTTTAAAGTAAATTGTTTTACTCTTAATGATAGTATGAATCAACCTGTGTCCTTGAAGTAAACATATCTTGTTCTTCAAAACCTCTTTGGAGGATAACAGGCCTAGCTTTTTTCTGAATGCATAGGACAGGATTGAATCTCAGTAGCACAGTTTTTACATGAATGCCATGATGGTTAGAGACAGTATAACCTGTAGTGCTAGTATGAAACTGTTGTGGTGGAAACTTCTTCTCTCCTTTTGTCTGGAGGTGTGTGTGCCATCCTGAAGGATGTGGAAGAATACAGACACTTTAGTTTCATGCACAGGGAAGCTCTCAGCTTCCGTCACAGGTTCTGCCAGAAGAGATACAGATCCACCCTGATGAGTATGCAGATTCTGTCTCAATAGTTCACCCCACCTAAATAGTACAGAGATGTTGTGATGAAAACAATTTAACAACAAATAATCAAATTATAACCTGTGATTCTTATATTCAAAGAAAAAGAGTTCTAGTTAGAATAGAAGAAGACAAGTCACATTCTCCCATCTCTTTTATTGTTTCAAATTTGTCTACCCAGATCTACCATTCCTCCTCCAAGAAGTCAGATTCTATATGTTTATCTATCACACAGTAATTAAGTATATGCCTAGTTAACTGCTTTTTAGGTCACTTCTTAGCAATTTAATTACAAAACTAAGTCAATCAGATTTAGGCAAGCTCTTACAAGCTTTCTTTTTCTTACTTTTTTTTTAATTTATTTTTTTTAACTTAAATAATTTTTCCTCTGTGTTCAAAATTAATTAGTACTAGGAAAAAAAGGGGGATTAGACTGATAAAACAGAGTCTGTTATTCTTCCTCTATTCATTGAATCGGCATAGTGTGAGCAAGATGAACTTTTTCACACAGGTGTTCATTGTTACTGACATTCTTGTTGGAAATTTATTAGTAAAGATATGTGCACAGATTTTGAGGCTAATAGATGTTGTTCTGCTTACCCATGCTGCTGCCAGATCCAGGAACGTGAACACCAAAACTCAGCCCTTCCTCCTAGCAAAACACAAAACATGCTGAAAATTGTGAGGGTGTGCTCACAAACACTTCCTTATTTTTCTCTGGTCAGTCTGGGGTTTTCTTTAGGATTCTTCTCATGTCATGACCATAAACATAATATTGCAGCCACAGAGACTACAAATTATGTAAGAAAACACAAATACAAACCTAGACTTTTTCCAAAACACATATCTCCAGAATGTAGGTGTTTAAGGAGAAAAAAATGTCATGAGAAACAAACTGAAATCATGGGACATAGCAATCAATTTGCACAGTACAGCCAGGGGAACTTCATCCAGTAATTCATGTACAACACCCAATAACCTGTGGTAAACACGTCTTCTAAGACAAATGCCTTATTCTGACTGAACAGTGTGTTTGCCTACAGATAAATTCACTAGAATCTGTATCCCTGATTCACACCAGTGCAGGATGAGGGGATGAGACCTTTCAGATCACTGCCATTTTTCACAGTTTCTAGGATAGTTACTGAGCATGCTAGTCAAGAAGGGTTTTGTTTCTTATTTCTGCCTGGGATGCCATCCTTTCCAGAAGGAGAGGTACTTGCAATCTCCTTTCGTACAGATGTGACTTTTAAAAAGCAAATTTCCCAGCAAGGAACCTCTGTTTTCTGTTTCTTACAGTGATTTTTTTTTTTTTTTTTTTTTTTTTACTTCTTCAACATCTGTCTTAAATTCATGACAAATTTCTCATGTTAATTCACAGATGTTTGAATCAAACCTATTTTTTTTTTTTTTTCCCTTGCGTAAGAAGGATGTAAAAATATTGGTGAAAATCAATTTACGAAGTCTTCCTCCCCTCATCTCTGGAAAGCTGCTCAAAGTCTTTTCCTCCACTACAAAGGACTGTGTGTGAAGGTGAGAAAACACCACTTTAAAGTCTGCCCTCCAGGATCCTTTTGTTCTTTATGTTCAAACAATAAAAACATAGAAGAAAAAAAAACACAGAGGAAAAGCAAAGATGAATAAGGAAAAAAAATTCAAAACGACGCACTTAGAAAACACTCTCTAAAAAGTCTTTAAATATATAAGAAACTTCTATTTTAGATAAGTTGTTTTGACACAAATGCACTACAAAGTCACTAATACCTTTTAAACACACCACTTTTCCTAAACAGATAAATTGTTCTGGTCAATATTGTCACACTCAACAATTATTTGTGTAACAAAAGACCTGACCAACATACACATCTGCATTTTTCAATAGTACAGCAACTGGATCACTTATTATGTCCCTATTAGTCAGATCATTACAATATTATGCATATCCTTCATAAATGTTATGCACAATTATGGCTATTCTGAATAAAATAGAAAAGGGGAAAAAAAAAATACAGTGAAAGGAAGGACAAAAATGCCAGTTGCCAAATCCTGAGCTATGACTGTGGGCTGTGCATTTGAAACTTCATCATAAAGCAACAGGCACAGAACCAGGAGGGGGAATAAAAAAAAAAATCAACGCTATAAGAAATATCAAAGGACACCTTTGCTGGTGGAAGATTTTTCATTATATCTTGACATTACAGAAGGCAGGACGGTGATCAGTAAAAATGAGTACAAGTATGAAACAAATAGAAAAGTCAATGAACACATAGAATGCATCAGGTATATTCAATAGATCATCAGCAAAGGAAATCAAAACGCATTCCAGAGGATTTTCAACTCACTGTCAGTCCATTTATGTATATATTTATTTATCCCAACATTATTCAACCAGAACAAGAAGGTCAAGAAGCAAAACAGACTTAAAAGCAAACCTGTTGGATGTACAGGGGTGCATTAATCACATGTATGTCAGCAGTGGCAGACAGACAGACCCAGTGAATCAGTTGGTCCCTTCATTTCCTTTTGTGTCTCTTTCCCATGGTATATAGAAGATCCTGAGAAATGCCTGGTAACACTAAACTCATTTTGCTCAAGAGATCTGAATGCATTAGTCCATATCAGGATGTAACATCCAATCACTACTAGCAATAATGAGTTTCTTAGACTGTAGGCTCTTAAATGATCAAACACACCATTGACTGTAGAATTAAGCAAAGGGATAAAATCTCAATGAATTCCCAAATGTTTTGGGTTTTGTTTTGGGTTTGGGTTTGTTTGGTTGGTTGGTGTTTTTTTTGTTTGTTTGTTTGTTTGTTTGTTTTTTAATAATGTGTTAAAGTAGAAGAAAAAATTAAATTTACAAATTGTTGAAAAGCAGATGGGAAACAGGTCTGTACTTTAAGCAAAGGTCCTCAGATCCTCATAATAAGTCTTGATTTTTTGGCAAATTAACTATTTCAAATTAAGAAATGCATATTTAGAAATCTTCTGGTTTATTCTGCTCGGTTTGTATTTGTGCCACAGAAAGCATAGCAAATGGAGTAGTCTCTTAACTGACGAACAAGAGGTGAATAAAGTTTTCTGAGATAACCATTCATTTCTGAAAGCCATTCATAATGGTGAATGCCTATGAAGTGTACCATAAGGGCATAATTGCTCATCTAATCTCCAGCCTTTCCTTAGGCAACATTCCTATTTTGAACTCAGCCAATGTGGTTTATTACTCCATGGATAAAGACAGGAAATAAAAAAAAATATTTATTTATTTATTCATTTTAATGGTAAGTTGGTCTGTTTTGGAGAAGATTAAATGTATCCTTATTTTGGTAAATTCATGGTAAAAAAAAATGGCAATCACAAAATAACCTCACAACAGTGATATAACTTCTGCATAGCAATAACTTCCCCAATGTGGCAAACTGACATGATTTTGAAAATGTCAGTTTGTACAGGACACATAGAAACAGAGATTCTTACTGTGAAATACTTTGATAATTTTCTTTTTCCATTGAGAACGTCAAGCATGAACCTGAGATATATTCTAGTTTTGTTGTCTGAATTACAGTGAATTTAGGTTTGGAAATATAATCCAATCAGGTAAATAGTCTGTTTCTTGGTGACTTTCTTGCTGTTTTTAGGCATTGCAGAGAAGAAAAAAAGTCTCTGTCTGAATCCAGAGTGAACTAGACCCAGAAATGAGTGATAGGTTTTGGCAAACAGAATGGATCAGCTTTGACAACCTTGCATCAGCTTTTGAATACCAAGTAGATATGGTGTTGGAACTGATAGTGCACAAACTGTCTTTGCATGAACTAGGACCAGGAGTGGGGCAGATGAAGATCATTAAAACTTTAGCATGTTGAAGAAAGAACATGAAACATGATAGGGGATGAATTGTAGAAAGACAGCAAGGATGCAGAAGAAACAGAAGATGGAGCCACACAAAATGTATAAATAAAAAAACATAAAGCCTCAGGGACACAGAATATACAACTGTAATGTAATTTCTACTTGTGTCTGAGTCTGCTGGATTCACTTTGGATCCATTCTTCTCAGGTGCTTGCCCTCAGCTGTAAGCTTCAGGATAGGACAGTCTGAACCTGTGGGCAAAAGAGAAACCCAACAGGCTGACAGAACTGCAAGAGCCACAGGTATGCTCATGACACACCTGACAAGCATTTTTATTTCTTTTCATCGGGTATTTTTTTTTTAACTCAAAAAGTCTTCATAGGTGTTATAACAAGGCCAAAGGAGAGATTTTTTCTTCAGTTTGAGGCCTTGAGAATCTTTGCTTTGCTTTTTTGAAAAAGGTGGATAAATCTTGGTGGCTAGACAGGATTGAGAAATAATAATAATAATAATAATGAAAAAAAACTATCCTCATCTTCTGTAAAAGCATATATGTTAAAAACCAAGACACTAACCTGTTTTGGAGATCAGGTTTATATCTTACGTGTGCTGCAAATGAAGATCTGAACTTCTCAGGTGTGGTCACTAATGGTTACTTCCTCATTTTCTGGTGCCTGACTTCAGGCCCTGGGGTCTGATTTGTGAAGGTGTGTGATGGGTCACAGCAGTAATGAAAGGAAAGAGGGACTGTGCACTCAGCATGTAAAATGTGATGTGAAGGAGTCTAAAAAGGGAAGTTCAATGTGAGAGAGCTATTCTGTTCACTCAACTTTAAGCACAGAATACAACCTTGTACCCTCTCTTGTGAGCTGTTGGAAAATTGTTCTCTGGTGAGGATTCTCTCCTTCCATTCATTATCGATGGTATGATGTTAGATGGGCTCCATAGCTCTACTAGCAGACACTAGTGCTGGAAGCAGGGTGATTTGAACCATCTTGCCTAGAGTTTGAATGTGTTACAGGAATCACTCAGGTGGTGTTAAGGGGACCACCAGACTACCCATTAGGGCTGATAACATCCCTTTGTTTGGAACAGGGTTTAAAGACTATGTGCTAGATAACAGCTAGGGTCACATGCATTGGGATGCATCAGCAGTGCAGAGGGCTCTATCTGAGCTAGTCAAAGTCTCTTTATAGTCAAGGGAGAGAAGTGCTTCTCCTTAGGGGGTGATTCATTTCACTCTAAAACACACATTTAAAATGGGTCAGCTCTTAAATTGCCTCTTTCTTTCCCCTGTTTAGAGGGAGAGCCTAGAGCAGCTAGCTTAGATATAAATGTCTACTTGTGGGATCTCTGTAAGGAGATGAGGTGAATCCCATGGTTGGTAATCAACAGTGGGAAGGCACGTAAAGGATTATTATGTACGAAATGAGACCTATTCAACCTGACTGTTGAATGAGGCAGGACACCCATGGAGTGAACAACATGTCTTCATGTAATTAAAAGTGGCTTCATAATCAACAGCCACAATGAGAGAAAAGGAAAATAGCACTGGCAACCTTATTTCTGGTGTCTACTAGTGCCTGAGTGCTTGACTTTATAAACTCAATAAGCAGTGTCTAAGTGTATGTGTATATGTAAGTAAATAGATGCAAATATTTGAATTTTTTTTTTCAAGATTTTCCCTGCATTTATCATGAGCCAGACCTTTTGCTGCTGTAAACAAGGATAGTTCTATTTTCTTCCACACGTTTATGACAGTTTCCTCTAACTGAAGATCTGGCCTAGTTTATGCTGTATGTCTTCATTTTTAAGTACCACAGACATATAAAGTGAATCAATATATCTGCAGTTATGCTGATGCACCTCTACTTATAATTGCTGACAGGATCCAAAGCTAAATGGCAATCTCCTGGTGAATTAGATCATTTTTCTTTCTGTTTTGCCTCAGCTTCTCCTCCCTGTGTGACTTAAAAACAAGTTCAGACTGAGTAGAGTAACACCAGCCCTCACTTGTATTGGAGAGATGACTGACTCTAAGCACTGCAACTTCTGGGTAGGAGATGTAGTTAATACAGTTTTCAGACAAAGGAGTTTTCTTGCTAAAAGACTGAGAGATTTGGATACCATTCTGAAACAACTGTTTGGTACATCTGTCTTGCTGAGTTTTATAAAGTTAAAAACTGGAATTTCTTTAAAAGTCCCCAAAATTATAGAATATTACTTGATGCTCCCAAGCAGATCTAGACAGAAAATAGAGTTGGGCACTTAAATGTCTCCCTAGAGGACATTATAGGATATATTTTACATACTCTTTCTCAAGGCCATGAATCTCATAGACTTAGAGATACACTGTTTGGTTCCTGGCTTTAACTGGACTGCCACACACAGAGGACTACATGATGGCAATGTACATTACTTTTTGGTGACTTCATTTAGTGTATTCTTGTACTCTTTAATATGACAGGGAATGGGATTTAGTCTAAAAAAGGAGCATTAATCTGTCCAGTAGCTACAGATTATGGCTTTACTGCCCTACTCTTAATTTTGTCTCTAGCACTTCTTAAAAAAGGAGGAACTCATTTCAGGCCAGCATTCAAACATTGTCATTGTTCAAGTGTATTATATAAACAAATTCATGGTAGAGTTCTTTGAAAGCTTCTGGCTGCAGAAGAATAAAAACTCTATCAGAACCAGGTCATGCCACTGATAATAGATGTATCCTGACTTTGTATGGATGAGTATCTAAGAGTGGATGATAGAGATAGTATTCCCTGTTTCTCTCTCATGTCCTAAATGTCTATTGTTCCTAGCAATGGAATAATGATGGGAAGCATTGCTATTGACTAGATTCTTTAATCCAAGCCTGAATCCCAATTAAGTTTTGGTCTTCAATTTCTGATCACCCTTCACCAGCAATGTTTGTGGAAAGCAGCAACATGATCCCACTGGAAGTGGTACATAACTTCACTCTGACTTCTCTACACAGGAAATAGACTCTTGGAAGACAAAACTCCTTATAACGAAGCCTGGCCATACTGGTTTTAATCACTGAAGTATTCCAATGAATTGAGACTAGAGAACTTCCCTCTTGAAAAGCCTCATGGGCTCATTTACATGGGTTTAAACTAGACTTGAAGGGAACAGGGTATAATATCAGGCTTGCCTGTGACAAGATGTGGGATGACATGCCATGGTTAAAGGGATGGAGTGCTATCAAGGGCCCTCAGCCTGTTGCTCTGAGATGTGCTGGGAGATCAGCCAGGGCCTCTTGAGGCAAGAGAACCCAACAAGGAAATGTTGCTGAAATACCTCAAAGGTGTTAAGGGTTGTTCCTCTAAGAAGGTGACATTGCCAACAGCCCAACTGAAGTGTGTCTATGTCAATGCACATAGCATGGGCAACAAACAGAAGCAGTTGCAAGCCAACGTGCTGCTAGAAAGCTATTGACCTGGTTGCCATTACTGAAACTTAGTGAGACGAATCCCATGACTGGAGTGCATCTGTGGATGACTGTGAGCTGCTCAGAAGGGATGGGTGAGGGAGGAGGGACAGAGGTGTTGCCCTCTACATAAAGAAATGAGTGTGAAGAGCTGTCCCTGAAGAATACCCACAAGCAGGTTAAAAGCTTAAGGGTAAGAATTAGAGACAAAAACTATATGTTTTATAAGACAAAAACTTTGTCCTTTATTGGTCCAGTACCACTTTACTTCAAAGTGTCAGTTTTTTCATAGAATCATACTATCAATTCAGCAGGTCCAAGTATTTTATCTAAATCCTCTATTATGACATGTTTACCCTTTAAAATACACTAAAAGTATTTTAGAGGGATTTTAACTACATTTCAGCTCCCCTGAAGTTATATTTCCAAATGCACTTTTTCTTCCTCACCCCCTGTCCCAAACCAACCAACCAACAAAAAAAAAAAAAAAAAAAAAAAAAAGAAAAAAGAAAGAAAGGAAGATTCTTCTAAAACACCCATGGGTTTGATCTGAAGATTTAGCCCTTCTTGGCTTCTTCTAGAAAGCTTTCTGCTGTGCTGGGAAAGTATGAAAAATTAATGGTGTAATTTTGTTAAATATGATCACACCTAGTTGTGTCTTACACTGTGTAAGGAAGAATTGGAAAACAGGAAATTTAGGGGGTCTTGTAAAAGATGACATAGTAGAACAGTGTTTTTTCATCTGGACTCTTACTTGTCCGATGAATGGTGGATAACTTAGAGAAAGGAGAAAGAAAAATCTGCAGTACTAATGCAGGGGAAAAAAAGTTCCTTAAACAGCCTTCAGAGTTTAAGTTTAAAAAAGGTTGTCTGACCATTTGCTCTTCTTTCCACTTTCATTCTTGCTGGAATTGCTGCCAGTGTATATCATGGTATCTCATTAATGGAAATGAAAAATGACAAGTTTTGATCCTGGTAAGGTCCACAGGAAAACCATTCATCTAATTCAATTATCTCAGGAATTCAAGTTACACCTTTTCAGTATGAAATCTAAACCTATCTTTTGCTCTGAATATAGTGTTCTTAACAAAGCACAGTCTGGGTGAGTGAGGACAGGAGAAAATAAGCTTCACACAGTCTGTTTTTAAAGTGATAGGTTAAATCCTCAAAGATGCTGAACACCTATAACTCCCATTGAGGTCTCCACAGCGAAAAGTTACCCTACCAAATGCTTAACTTCTCCTAGTTTCCAGAGTTTGGACCTTTCCTTCTATTTTAGAGAAATAGGTACTGGTAGTGCTAGCTTTAATTTTTACTTAAAGAAAGGTAGGCACTGTTTAAGCCTGGAGGCCGGAATACAAGGCGTTTTTCTGTGCCTCAGTGTATGAAAAGTAAGATTGGAATTGCCTCTGAGATGTTGTGAAGATGGATGCATCTGAGATTGACATGTACAAACGTTATGAAAATAGGATCAGTATAACATAATCACATAATCCCTTTCATTTTGTCTAATTTGTTTTTAATATACATCTTTTTAGGTTTTTAGCTACATCCAGTAGCTAAAAATACCTTACTAAAGATTTATTTTCTCCTTTCCACTAGGAAGTTTAGCATCAACTGGTGTGTTGGACACATCTTGGTGTTATGGGGTTTTTTTGGTTTTTTTTGGTTTTTTTTGTTTGTTTTGTTTTGTTTTGTTTTGTTTTGTTTTTTAGCTGAAATTGTCTTAGTTTGAAGTCTTATTCCCTTATTTGGGGTAGGATTTGCCCAAGAAGGACTTCTCTGAAATGCTTTTCAGTGATTCACTCTCATATTCTGTATCAGTAGTTTATCCACTTTCTAGAAATGTTGGGCAGAGAAGTGGAACCATGAAAATTCACTAGTGGACAATTTGTTGCTGTTGTTATTTTTGCCTAAGATCCTATTAGAGTTAAATTTGCTATGACAGCTGGAGGTCTAATCTTCTGGCTAGGAACTGCCAGATTTGAATATAACTACTGTAAAAAGGGAGATGAAAATACAAATCTGAGGGTTAAATCTCTGATGGTGTATCTTATCTCAGTGGCTGAATGCATCCATAGTAGCCTGGTGAAAATTGTCTCACTTTCTTTGTTAATCAAAAAGCAAACAAACAAACAACGGTGATGATGGGGAATTGAATGCTGAAATGATTGCCTTATAAAATCATAATAAAAAAGTAAGGAAAAAAGCTCCCAGGCTCCTATTAAAATTACAGGTCTAAAACAATACTAGGGTTTCATCAGGACAATCAGATCCGAAATTCCACTTTGTGACTGGTATGCCAATATGACAAGCTCACCACGGAATAGATTTTCCCATTCTTACGTTCTACATGCTTAATTAGAAAGGTCTATCAGGCAGAGAATATAATATCAGCATCCCATGCTTTCCAAGGATTTTGCATACTTTTTAAATAGCCACCCCAGCTCAGTACCAGCATTAAGTGTGTTTAGAGGAAAAAGGTAAAGGAGAAAAGTAAAAGTAATATTTCCCTGTGTCCTTCTTCTTAACAGTCTGGGTAAATCACGGCAGTGGCTTTCCACCTCGACTTCATGACAGAGCAAAGATGGAAGGATCTATGTATCCTTTAAATTCTGGAAGAAAAGAATAAAGTGAAACAATAAGAAAAATAGAAACCACCTAAGATAAAATATACAAAGAGTGATTTTTTTTTTTTTTTTTTACATTACACTTACCAAATATCAAACTAGAAGGGTAACTAATGGTTTGAAATTGCCAGCATTTTATATCATCGTACATCAAACTATTTAGGATGTGTTAAATCATTAAACATAACTAGACTTAGTGTAGTCTATGAAACTATTCAGACAGTGTCATTGGTTCAGGCAGTTGAAACTATGTGCCACAGTGGTTTGCTAGACTGAGTGGTGCACGTTATGATGAATTGAAGAAAATGTCTAGTCAGATGAAGATATCAAATAAGGCATAAATTGCAAATGTTAAAAAAAAAATAAAATGGAGATATATACTTGAATTCTATCTGAGCCCAAATCTTCTTCCCTGGTTTTAGGCAGTCATTGTATTTACATTGTATCTCATGTGAAAAAAGGGATAATAATTTTCCTATAATCTTAAAATGTTATCAGGGTAAAATCCCTTAATGTCTAAATGCCATCTCGATAAAGAGATCAAGTCTCTATTGTATTTTTGATTTTCTTTTCACTTGACAAAAGTTATTTTCTATTTAGTTTTTCTATTTAAAGTGAAACATTACCAAAACAGTCAGCATTACCTCATTCATGTTTCTTTTTGACATTTTTGACCTTCTTTAAACTCTGGGGTTTTTTGTGAATTAAAAAAAAAAGAAAAGAAAAAGAAAAAAAGATGGTGATCCACTTCACATTTTCTTTGTAAAATCCTTCCCTTTGCATTGTGTTCCAAATATGATGAATGGTGCATTCTGAGTTTCAAAGGTTCTGTTTTTAAATGTAGTACTTCAGGTTAGTAATCAGAGTCTATTTTGAATATGTGGTGCCTACAGTACATATGAATATGCTAATCAGCTAAACTTAATAGTTCTCATTTGTATTAATGTAAATTAGGTGGCTGTACTTTCTACCAAATATTTTCCTTGGTATTTATTAGAGAAATCAAAATCTCTTTCCACCCATAATAAGTTCTAATATTTCATCTTAACACTTAAAAGGGCGTGTTTTATTTTAGCTTAATCTAATTTCATTGAACAAAATTGCATCTAAAGGCAATATAAAGTTACAATTTGTTCCATGTCAAATAATAAAAATGCCCTTTAAATTTTACATGAATTTGACCTTTTGGTTTGTGCATTTCAATTAAACCTTCCTCATAGTCCAAATGGTATAGAGTACGTTATGTGCATTTGGCCTTGCATAGAGGTATCCAGCTGTATTCCCGTTGCCTCCATCCATGTAGCTGTTTGCCTTTCTTGACCCCCAGTTTTATACTGCCCTCCTTAAAAAAGGCTAGGAATTCTTCTGTTTACTACAAACAAATCTGCTATGTATCTTGCACTAACTGGAGTCAGAAATGAAACCAGGTGGGCTTGGATATGTCCCACTTTTCAAAAAGAGTAAGAAATGGTAAACACTTAAAAAAATTCTCACCTTGTTCTTTGCAAGGTGGTCTGTAGACTCTGAAGCTGTAGCTTTCATGTCTTTAAATTACCTTATTGAACTCCCAGAGTTGAGGCAAAGCCCCAAAAAGCAATTAGTAAGTACTACACAAAAGCAACCATCTCCATTGTCCTGAGCACAGCAACATGTCAGAACATACCAAGGTCTCTTATGATCTTTGCCCATATAAATCATATTTATTATTAATAGCAAAAATTATTTTTGTGTTAACAACTTTCATTTCTTCCTATTGGAAAGCATCTTATTATGTTATTCTTCAAAATTATATTACTTTTATTTCAGAATCACACCCCAGCCACATTCTTCTGAAGCAGAAGAGTGTAAGGAACTTCATTGTCTCAAATAGAGAATGTTTCCAGCACAATAATGCCCTGTAGGACAAAGAGGACCAAAGGGTAGCTACGCCCATCCTCAACAAAAATGAGATGCACCTTTGATGAGGATACCATCCCTGCCACAACCAACTCTATGTTTTCCAACCTCTTCTCACCCTCATATGTGACTTTTCTGATGAGACTAAGCTGTCCAGGGCCAGGAGCAGACACTACCTGGTGTTTATTCAGTGCCTAATTGCACAGTGGAGCCACATACCTGATTAGCCCATAGGCACTGTTGTAATTAACATGAATAATAATATGTGTTCTGTGGAGAAATATCTGAGAGTAGTTTTCAAAGCTTGAAGCCTTGAACTTCTTTTGCAGCTTTAAATGTACTTTTAGACTCAATGGCTTAAAAACGACTCATCCTGTGATCAGCAGAACTAATGAAACCTGGCTTTCACTGGCTTTGTGTCTCGTGGCTAGACTCTGTCATGTCATGGAAGGTGCAAACCCTGGTCCTGTGGCTGAGATGTACAAAACCTCGTTCTCCCGTGTGGGTTCTTTCATGTCTAATGAGAGTGAGCTCATGCGGCAGCCTGCCTTTAACGGCCGTGCTCACAGACCCTTTCTCTGATACTCAGATGCCTTCTCTCTAAAGCTTGTAGTAATTTAATATCCTTGACACCTCCAACCCTTAGATAAATTTGATTGAAATGAACTAATCTGTCTGTAAAGTGAGACAGACAGACAGATAGGCAGAGATGCATGTGCTCTTTGGCCATCATAAGCCTCATTTCCTTCAGAAACCAGGGTAAAAAGGAATAAAATCCATGATGTTTTTTGATACTTTGGGTTTAATTTTCCTGTTTTTCCCAAGGCAAACTAACCCCAGCATTAAAACCAGAGTGATCCCTGAGTCAGACTTCAAAAAAAAAAAAAAAAAGAGACAAGCTATTGCAGGGGAAAAGACAAAAAAAAAAAAAAAAAAAGGAAAAGGGATTTTGTTCTAGTTTCGTTTTTTTAACTGCAGTAGAAATCAAACTCCAAGCCTTAGTGGAAAAAACTTACATTTTTCAGGGAGGAAGGAGACGACTGGGGGGAATGGAGTGGGGGGGAGGGAGGGGGAACTAAGCGACTGTCAGATCAGCTCAGGATCTCCATTAGAATGCAGAGTGCTCCAGAGTAATTACAAAACAGCTGTAATGGAAAATTGGTAGTCAAACCCATTTTCCACCAACTAGAACGGTGAATGGGCTCCATTATGTTCCTAATTCTCATTAACTTAATTTGCATAGGAAACAATGAAGGAATACCTAATGAGTTAGACTCAGCTAGCAGCAGATCGATACCCCTGTGAACAGGGGTTCGACCCATAATTACAGGACGTGTGGCAAAGCCAGAATGTTTCTCCTCTTACATAGGGGAGATAGAAAGGTTGTCCTTGCTATTGTTATTTATTTAAAACCTGAAAATGTAGCTCCTACAGAGGTGGGAATTTATTGCTGTTTGGAGGTGGTGGAGGAGGGTAGGTTAGGTTTTGGTTGTTTTTTTTTTTTCTTTCTCACTTTTTTTCTGTGGCTTTTAGGAAGAAATGTATTATTTGACTTTCTCTTCTACGTTAAAGCTGTAAATTCTGAAAAGCTGTTCTTGTGGCCAAAGTTTAAGAGTTGGGATGTGTTGATGCTGTACACCAAGGGCTGCAGCAAGTGTTCTTGTTGCGTGTATTCTGAGCCAGCCAAAACCTGTACAAACACATGTCATGTGTTAGCACACCTGAGCCTTCGGGCCCAGTCAAGAGGCACAGCCTATTCACCTGGTCTCAGCTCTGTGCAAACACAATCATATGGTATTAGAAGACGAACAGATGTAAATACCACTGGCTCGGAGTGCTGTGTGTCTCTTTGCAGTGTAATCCGGGGAAAGTCTGGGGTCAATTCCTATTCTTGGCAGCGTGACTGGATTTGCAGTCTCAATTCTCTGGCCTTTAACTCCTGCCTGTGGAACAAGACTAGCAAAACCCTCTCCTGGTTTAGACCCTAAGCTCTCTGACGAAGTGTCTGGTTGATCCAAAAATTAAGGTGATGTGAAAGAGGTATGTTTTCTTAGACAAGTAAAGACAGTGAGCAAGGTGGGATGCTACTGTTTCTCTAAGTAAGGGCACTTTTTATGATTTTCCTGACTTGCCAATCCTGTACCCTGGTAGCTAGATCATGCATATAGATATCAAGACAGTTACTTGAAATGGTTGAATCTCTCCCAATGGCCTCGCAGTTTAATTTAGTGTCTATTGTTCTTTCTGAGTGAAATTTCCCCTGTGAAGAAAACTTCTAAAAAAAAGAAACAAAAAAAAAACCCAAAAAAATCCAAAAAAAAGCATTATGTGAGTTTTCAAAAGAGTTTTAAATTAATGTTACTGTATTTTGTTATGTACTGCAGCTGTGCAGTCCTTACAATGCCAGAGGGAACGTGCTGTGACAGATTCTGTAATAAATGCACAAAAAGAAATAGTGCCTGCCTTAACAAGCTCACAGTCTACTCAGGTCAGGCAAACAGAGGAAATATTCTTACCCTCTTTTTACAGATAGAGTCTTGAGTCACTGGATGATTCAGTGACAAGCCCAAAGTCATACAAGCAAACTGTGGCAAAGTTAGGACACACAGAGCAGGGAGTTCAATCCCAGGTTGATGCATTTATTACTGAAACATCATTCATATCTTATACAAACAAAATTTTAAAGGTTCATACATTTGGGTGTCCCACAGTGCTAATTTTTTTCCATACAATATAAGAAGAAGAGGTGGTACTAAGAAGGTTTGCCCTAGCTACAGGAAGCTCTAGGAGACATTGTGTTCATAAGAGCTAAAGAAATCCTCAGGCTCATGTCAAGCCACTAAATAGAGGTTGGATGTTGGGATAGGCTTTTAGATTAAAAAGCAATTGCAGGATAGAGTGGGTGCCTGATTGTACAGTTGTGAGGTCTTCAGGGAAGGCAGTAAGTGGGAACAACTGTGAAACCCGCTGCTTTAAAGGGTGTATTACATCATGGAGAGGTAACAGGTTTTCTCAGTGTGGTGGGGGGCATCTGCAGACCCAAAGTAACAATGAGAAGACCAGTGGGTTTTGCTTTGTTTTCCCATGGCAGGGGTCAGCAGATGGCACTCACACACAGTCTCAGGAGTTGCCAACACCACTGGAGTAGTGGCAAGTTTCTCTTTTTAGAAATGCTGCATCATCCTGAGACCTTTGCTGCAGTTCCTTTGTGGGGAGCTGTGGCAAACAGCTCAGGAAGGGGTTTTTCCATCATAGCTTTTCAAACTTAACACAGAATTGCACACAGGGAAGTGGGTTGAAGTTTCTGAAAGTGGGATTGTCCAAATTTTGATTTGATCAGTTCTGTTAAACAACTAACATATAAAATATTGATATATTATTCGAGCTGAATGCTTATATGGAGTTATTGATTTCTGTTTCAGCAGAAGACTAGCTGCAAGACCAAGATATCTGCCTGCCAGGTGAAAAAAATAGTGGCAATGTTTAATTAATCCCTTAAAAAAATTGTTGTATTTATTTCTTTGCAAATATATATTATTGTTCAATTTCTCAGCTGTTTTAACATGGAGAACTATCTTGTATATTAAAGAGTTGTGGGTTCTTTGTTTTTTTGTTTTGTTTTTTTGTTTTTTTTTTTGTGTTTGTGTCTTTTCTTTTCTTTTCTTTTCTTTTCTTTTCTTTTCTTTTCTTTTCTTTTCTTTTCTTTTCTTTTCTTTTCTTTTCTTTTCTTTTCTTTTCTTTTCTTTTCTTTTCTTTTCTTTTCTTTTCTTTTCTTTTCTTTTCTTTTCTTTTCTTTTCTTTTCTTTTCTTTTCTTTTCTTTTCTTTTCTTTTCTTTTCTTTTCTTTTCTTTTCTTTTCTTTTCTTTTCTTTTCTTTTCTTTTCTTTTCTTTTCTTTTCTTTTCTTTTCTTTTCTTTTCTTTTCTTTTCTTTTCCTTTCCTTTCCTTTCCTTTCCTTTCCTTTCCTTTCCTTTCTTTTCTCTTCTTTTCTTTTCTTTTCCTTTTTTTTTTTTTTTTTTCCCCTGTTGATGAGCTGATTCTATGTGATTATTTTAAGTTTTTAGTTTGGTCATGTGGGTACAACACTATTCTGGACCTCTAGAGAACTGAGGTTCATCTGCAGTGTAAATTACTTAGTGAGGGTCCTTTGAGCAACTAGTTTTGCTGTTCTTTGCTCCATTTCTTCTCTCCAACTGTTTTTTGTCTTCTCTGTTCAGATGTCTCTGCTTCATGTTTTCATTCATCCTTACTTCACCTGATTTCATCACTGCAAATAGAAAAATAGTAATGATAATTTTAAATATATTATGCTAGGTTTATCTTAGGGCAAAAATCTTTTACCCAGCTTTAGACTGTTGGCTTTGATTTGAAGAAACTCCAGGCAATCACTGCTGCTCAAAAGTTTACGGAAAATGAAAGACCAATCTTTATGCAAATCTAAGCCTCTCACTGGTTAAACTAAAGTCAGGATCAATGGTTAGTGCTTGAGAATTTTGTTCCAAATAAACATTGCTCTGTATGAGTAGTTGCATTTGTTTAATTAAAGTAACACATCCCTACCGTAAACAGCCGGTGATCGGCCAGTAACATAATACTGTACAAGCACAGCAGTAATTGGATAATGTAATGAAATGCATGGTGGGTTTTTTAAAGAAAATATAATGAGATTTCATCATTTTATACACACAGGTAATTAGTTCTTAGAAATACTGGAGAGTAAATTATCTGCAGATTTGAACTATCAGCAAGTATTCTAAATGGCCCAGCTGAAGTGGTGAAAATGTTCTAGTTTAAATATCTTGAAATTCAAACCAAAATGAGGCCAGTACAAAACTAAAGTCCTGATAAAAAAATTGAATGGTTTTTGGAAATCAAGACTACTGAGCCATCTGCCATAATGACTGCCAAGCTTATTGGTGAATCTGTGTAGATGAAAGCATGTTTCCCACTGCTTGAGTGCCACTGCACATATCTGCAAGCCATCACCCATCCAGATCACTGTGTACAAACTTCCTTTCCTTCGGATTTTCTAGGTTATCCTCTTTCTAAGCCCATTCACCAAATGCGCCATTATTTGGAGTAACTTCCCATAAGCAGATTTTTCAAAACCCAGTGTGGCAATAAGAATGTGGTGGATGAGTACAACTACCTAAAGTGCTTGTGCCAGCTGATCACAGGTTTAGCTATGTGTTATCTAACATATAAGAGCTAAGCTAAGCCATTTAATTAGGATATTTGAAGGCGGCAGCGCCCTGTCACAGGCTGTCATAGAAGTCAGAAATTCACACACATTCAAGAAAAAAAATTCATGGAAAATAAGAGTTACTAAAGACATAGAAAACACTTTAGATTCAGGTTGTCATTCAGGAGGGTAGGAAACTGCAGAACATATATATAAACATATAGATAAAAGAATATATCTATATATAGGAAAATAATAAGTATACATAAGAAAAGAATAGGTGTTTGTATGTATCTAATATATAGTTTTTATTTTCCACTTGCTGCAAAACACCTGACAACTCAGGTGGAAACTCTTTAGAAGAAAGGTGTCAGATTCTGATCTGGAGGTTCAGTCATCTCAAATCTTTTTCTGGACTAATACCAAGTCTCTATTCTTCACTTTTGGAAAATGAACGTTGTTCCCTATATGTGTCACAAGCATGTCCTTATAGGGAAAGGGTGAGTAAGGAGGGAAGAGACTGTAACACAGGTTAACGTTCAGAGTGTTAAGTAGTCAGAAACAGAAACAGAAACAGGGCATTGCCACTGCCTGGATTGTGTCCAGAAAACTATCCGTCTCCCTGTTCAGACACTCCTGATGCTTAACTGATACATTTCCACCTCCCCCTTCATTGTTAATATTAAAGCAGGTGAGCACAGCGGGCAATGGGCTGCTTGCAGTAACCAGGTGGCTCTGCCAGCAGCCTAGCACACTAAACACCTCCCCTAAAATTTGCATTCCTTTTGTTCTTCTCTTCTGAATGTGCACAAACAACCCCAATTTGAAAATGCAAACAAACAAACATATATCTAAACTTTCTCTGAAGGAGGACTAACTCCCTTGAAGAAAGTTCCCCAGGGCCATTGCTAGCTGCTTTTATTCTTTTCTTTTTTTTTCCCTCCGTCTTTTTGTTTGGCTTTCACTCTTATTCTCAGTATTGCTTTCTTTCCTTTGTACTTTGATGTTTCTTTGGGGACTTGGGGAAGAAAAGCAACCACAAAACAAAACAACACCAACAAAAATGAACAAATACTAAGGTATTTACAGTTTGTTTTCACATAGACTAGACCTGCCAACAAACATGGGGGAGTGTGGAAAATGAAGGGAAAAAATATAACTGAGAAATCTAGAGGCAGGAAGGCTGGGGTACAAGGAGGTATTATCCTTCCCTGGGGCCTTTGCCCTGGGAGCACAGCCTTCCCATTTATCCAGAGCGAAAGACACCCTGCCTGACTTAGTGGCTGGATCATTTGCTTTACCCCCATCCCACTCTGGCTTTCTTCCAGAGCAGCGGTGAGGTTGCAGGCAACTGATATATTTGCTCTGGTCTGAGGGACAGCTGGTTTAGGCTAAGAGCCTCCAGCACTCAATGGTCAGCTGCTTGAGGCAGAGTTAGATTAATGAAAGGAGTTTGTGGTTAGCTGTTGCCTAGTTATCACTTGAGTCAGCTGGGTCCCAATTCACTGTCATACAACACTTAGGCCCATAAGATAAAAATCTTCCTACACTTAAGTCCTAGGACTACAGCCCAGCTGTATGTCTTTGGGCACTCTAAAAATTCTTGAACTCGAGTCCTCTTCTAGAAACAATTTCACTTTCTACAGGCTTTTAAAAATACTTAAGGGATAAGAAGGTATTAAACAGAGCAGTGGGACTACTGTTTATCTGGAGAATTTCATAGCTTCTTTACCATCCTAACTAAAACTGGCCTGCAGCTTTCTCAGATCATTGGGCTTTGTCTGCTCATTCATGAACACCTCTGATAAATTCTGGGCACAAATATAACATTTCCATGCATGAAACAATGTATTGTCTAGAAGTTAGTGCAGTCATCCACAACTGAGGAGGTCTGAATTTAAATAACTGTAAACGCTGAGGGAAGCTAAACTGTGATCCAGCCACTGTTGTGATGGTAAACTCACAGGTACCAACTTGGCCAGACTTAAAAGAACATTTGCTTCTTCAAATGCAATATAGAAGGTGGCATTCATCCTCACAAGCCAGAATTAAGCATCTGTCCTCCTGAGAAGGGTAACTATAGATCTGCTGACTAGTTTACGTGTGTCCTGCTCTGAGAATGTAAACTCAAATGTTAATCTTTCTTTATATATTCATTTAATCTTATTAAAAATTGTACCATAAATGCACGTTGCAGTTTCGTGCAAAAGCTATGTCCTGCTGTGCTCTCTGCTCCAACAATTGTGTCCTTTGAAGTTGTAGAAGATGCAGCAAGCTAGAATCATTTTTAAAGAGTTTCAGAACCTGAGATCTCTTGGTATGAGGTCAAGGATTATCCAAACACCCAAACATACCCTGGGTTACAGAGCGCTAAGTCTATTTCTTTCTCCACTGCAGTACATCAAGTATCCTGGTGAGTCCTTGTCGTGAATTATCTATTGACGTGGAATTCATTATCCTTATGAATCTACTGGAGGGGGGTTTATGTTGTGATGACATAGAGCTTATTATGAAGTAAAACAGGTCCAAATTTTCCTGACCTTGTTTAAGACACAGTTTGCACCATGTTGTCCTACCCAGTTCTGGACACCTACAATGAGATAAAGACAGTTACATCTTTTTTTTTTATTGACTCATCTTTTCTTGTGGAATGTCAGATCATGGCAAAGATGTTCCCAGGGGTTTGTGAAAGTATATTAACCTCGATCAACAAAAATGTTGGATGTTCTGGCTTCCAACAGTATCAGTTAAAGAAGTCCCAAGTTTTAATCTTCTGCAATATTTCTTTGCTTTATGACGCAGAGCTCATACTGTTAAGAAGTTGCACAGTAGTAACAGAGATACTCTTCCCTCTGTGGTTCCCTTGATGAAGCCACAGGTTCCTGAAAAATAGGGGTAAAAGGGCAAGATTAGCAACCTGTGGTTGAGAGAAAGGGATGGAGTGGGATAAAAGAGTGTCCTCCTGCCATGGTTTAGACCCAGTGTGAGCTGAACACCATGTGGCCACTCGCTCAAGAACACCACCCTTCCCCCCGGGGGGATGGGAAGGTGAATAGGGAGAAAAAAGGCAAAACCCTGTGGGTTGAGGTAAAGAGAATTTAAAAGAACAATGCAGAAGGAGACAAAAATAACAGTAACAACAATAATAGCAATTAAACCAATACATAAAGCAAGTGATATAAAGCGCACCATCTGTGCAGCCCTTCAGCAACGACTCCCTGCCAGGTACCCCAGCTCCTGGCCCTGCCCTTGGCCTTATATAATGAGCATGATGTCAGTATGGTATCAAATATCCCATTGGCTGGTTTGATTGTCTGTCTTGGCTGTAGCCAGCTCCCAGCATCTGGAGAAAATTAACCCTACCCTAGCTGAACCCGGGATACCTCCTGTAATGATGAGCTTGAGGAATTAACTTTCAGTAAGTGTAGTTGATTGATACACGCACACACAGCCCAACACTTAAATTTTCATAAGAAAACTGGAAACATTGGGATGAGGAATTGGACACATTTCTATGAAAAGCAGATGTGATTTAACTAGGAATGTCCACTGAACTGGACACTCCCAATCTTCTTACATCCTTCAATATAAGGAAGTGATGACAACTACTTCTCAAGCCTTCCAGTGCAACAAGCATTATGATTTTATGCATTTACTTATACCAAAGAATTCCACACCTGAACCTGAAAACGTTTGTTTCACCACAGATCCATCCTACAAATAAAGCACTGGACAATTCAAGGTTCTTTTGCATTCATTTTTTTGCATCCTATGCATTCTGAAGTTCTTTGTATGATGGCAATTTTGCCTGTACTGTGTGCTTTGCCTACAATGAAGTGTCTTCCTCCACTCTTATACTGGGCTTCAGAAGGCATTTTAATAGCCCCATTTCATTCGCAAACAAAGAAAAGAAATAATAAAGGGCAAGTGATTTATTTATATGGACAAAATGATTTGGTGTTGTTCCTTCTTGACAGACTGATCTAGCCAGAATTACATTCTATTGATAAAACTGTGAAGTAATGCCATTCATTGACAACACGAAGTTGAGGGGTGGGGGAAAATTAATTTGTCCATAGAATTTTCCTTCCCAAGCTGTCATTATTTCCAGAGATTTGAACAACCCTATGCTTACAGTTGATCACATCAATTTTGTCTTTCCTTTATTTATTTAACCATTTTGGTTTTGCTGGCACAGATTTATATAAAAGTAACAACATTTCAACAGTCATTTTTAACAGTTAACGACCAAGATCTAGTATTTGATATTTTTATTTCTGTGAGTCTCCATAATATTTTGTACTTTCCATGTCACTATATAAGTAAATCTCTAGATAATAGTGATTCATTTATTTATTTATTTTAACTGCGAAAGCTTTCCTTTTTGAATACACCAGAATACACTGTCTAAAGACGTTGTCCAATTGCTTCTAAAGTAGATTCTTTCCATGCACATCTTCATTCTCTATATCTTGTGTGATTCTTGTAGTTACTCTGTTAATCTCCAAATCAGAGTGATAGGTAAAAGACATCCTCACACAGAATAAAAGGGACAGATGCAAGTCAAAAGGGCAGGAAATAAGACTTGAGATCAACAACTAAAGCAAGATCTGAAATCATCCATTACATGTATCTGTTCCTTTACTTCTCTCTTGGGGTCTGTTGATGATCCTTCAGTAACACACTACACAGTCTCACAAACACACACACTCAGGGACCTGTCATCTTTAAGTAAGGGGTCCACAGAGAAAAGAAAGTAGTTTTATTTTAGATCTGTCTTAACCAGTATTAAACCAAGCTTTAGATCCCATGTGGTGGTGTAAGTTTGACATTTGCTTCTTGCCTTTTTCCAAGCTAGCAAGCACAAATGTGCTTCCTATATAAAGTAACAGAAAAACTAAGATTGAATGTAATTAAAATAAAATACAACAATATTAAAATAATATTAAAGGAAGGAAATGTAGTGCATAAAGTAGTCATTAACCCCAGCATCCTCAATAGATTTAGATTTGAGTAACTGCGGGTTGATTTGCCTGCTTATAATCCCCACTCTAGTTTTAGCTGGATATTATAGGTTTTTTCACTCATTAAAGCTTTGCAGCTGCTTCCCACTCCAGTGAGGGGTGCACTGTCATGCCGAAGGGAATGATTCCTAGACAGAGAGAAGTTTTCAATCCTTTGGGAATTTCCACATTGATTCTAAAGGGACCTCCTCGGATTTTACCCATAGGCTCATAACTAAGACATAGATAAACCTGGCACATTGCATCTAAATTCTCTTGAATCCTAATGAAATCAGTTAAGTGAACTGTTAGTGTAAATAAGTGCAGAGTATATCAGAATACCCTGAAGCTGGATCTCTCACAGCTATGACCCAAATCTAAATCCAAACACTACATTATTGGCCTTCTCTCTCTTACTGTGTATGTATACATAAATGTATATGTATGTACGTACATATACATATAGTCTAGAAAGACATGCTAAAATGGTTTAGGATGAAAGGTTCTCCAAAACATGTAGTCGTAAGAACTTATTTATGTAGTTTCTTTGGGGGAAGATTAATTGGGCTGAGGTATGCGTGCTAGTGCATGAGTCAGCTCTGGTACCATCACTGTAGATACATGGCTGATTCAAATGATTTAAAACACACAGAAATACTGCAAAGCAACTCAGGATGGAAATTTAAGAATAATATCAAAGCCAGCAGATACTGCAGCAGAAATCTGAGCTGGTGGAATTTAATTACACCAGTCAGCATGTTGTCCAGACAAGTGAATGAATATTCTCCTTTCTGTGTTAGAGCCAGAGGCTTCTTTCAAATATCCATAACTCCAAGTTTAGACGTGATTATGAGGATACTTTGGATTTAATATTGATTTAGAGAGCACAAGATACTGGATGAAGTCCTGCAAAGTAAATCTAAGTTTCTGACAGTCCCGGTGAATGCTCTAGTCACCTGAATGAGCTCTGAAATCTAGTCTTGGAGATGCTGTCCAGGTCTGTAGGCTGTGCATCTACATATATCACAATTGCCACAGTTACAGCACTTCCAGAAACATATCTGTACCCCAGAAGCCTTCAGAAGCCCAAGGAAAGGGCCCTTTAAAAGCTATATAAAGTGTCTCATTTACTATTGCTTATCATAAAAATTGTACAGTTAAATGGACAAGGCAGGTAAAGAATTTGTAGCCATATCTTGGAGAATGAAGGTCATGCAAGGGGACTATGCAGATCTGTCAGCAATCTGGAAACATGCTTCTGGACTCATCAGCCACTGGTAGAGTAGGGAGAAAACATGAAGCTCCTGAGTCCCCAGTAGTTTACTCATAAAAACTTCCTTCCTCCCTGGCTTAATCAAGTAGTACATTTAATGAATTCAGGCTGAAAATCATCTCTCACAAGTTTACAGTCAGAATAGATAGGAGAAACCATCAAGGGAGAGCGGGGGACCAAGGTACAGGATGGGAGAACAGTTTGTGTGGGGATCCAAAGTTTATTAAAGAGACCAAAATCTAGCCTGGTGACCCAGCCCTGTCAGGTACTTAGCCTATGAAGTTGTTTCATCCTTATTATTTATTCCTTTAATTAACAAGAAGGCACCCATATTCTTCTCCCCTCCCATAACACACCCTGCTGCCAGCCCCTTCTTGCTTCATTTCATACCCAATCAATATTATTTGACAACATACAGGTCAGCAATGATGGCAGTTTTATCAGCAGCATGGAAATTACAGAAGAAACTATTGTTTGTCTTGAAATTAAGGACTACTGAAATCAATAGTACATTTGAAAATTGATATCGATCACTCTGTGTGTGTGTGTGTGTGTGTGTCTTTGTGTGTGTGTGTCTGTGTGTGTGTATGTGTGTGCATGTATTTACATGTTTACGTACAAGAAGAATTTTGGGGTTTAAGTCCTTTTTCAGCTACATAATTTCTGTTTCTTTTTGACAAAACCAATGAAATCAACCTAAAAATTATACACATATGAATCTTTTTGAAGCAATTGAAAGGAGAACAATATTGACATCTCATAATTGGATTTCCCCACTTACAACGGTAACAGCCATTGTTTTTGTGATTATTTTCCAGGGCTTGGATGTTGGTTTATTGTTTTCAAGGTTTGCTCTGGGTTTTGTTTTATTTATTTAAAGGTTTCTATTCAAGTCATATCAAGGAGAGGGGAGGAATAATGTCTGCAAATGTCATTTGGATCAAACAAGCCAAGAATAGTAATAGTTATTGTTTAGCATGTTTGAGAGCTATTGTGTGACAAATAGATTTGGAGTCATCATTTGTTTAAAAAGGCAGTAAATGAAACTTTATGAGATGGGGACAGAGTAACGACACAAAATTACCCATCCAGAACTCCTGATGGTGATCAGTAAAATGAAATAGATTAACTGTTTGTTTTTCCCCTCTCCAAGACACCAAGAATATAAGATGCAATCAAAAATATTTGTTATCCTTGACCCACAGTGAACCAAAAAATTGCATGGTAGTGGCTCATGACAGCAGAGTTTGATGGCTAATGACTGGATAACCAGAAGCAGATGAGAATGTAACAAAAGGCCAACCAAGTATTGTCACAGTCAGAACAACAAAGGTTTTTTGATGAGAAAAATGATACTGGCAGAAGTTATGCTAATCCTGGGCTTCAGGGTTTCTTCTCAATACCTGAATGGACAAGGAATGATTTTTCCCTTCATCTTTTGCTCCACCCTTGCCTGATGAATAATTTACCTTTTCTGAACCTCAGCTTCAAATCACAAGTGTGAACATTTATATGAAGCCTGTGGAGGGTGCTGAAGTGCCTTTTGATTGGTTCTCTTCTCTTATGAGATGAGTGTCAAAGTCAGCACCAGATCTGGAGCCAGGAACCTTTTCCCAGCAAGGCTGCCTGGAGCCAAAGAAGTTCTGTTATTTTTTCTCTTCTGTTTCTTGTCTTGATTTTTTTGTTTGTTTGTTTTGGTTTTCCTTAATTCGGGGAGGGGGATGGGACAATGGCTGAGTTTTAGAAGTCCTTGGAAAGAAGCTGGCTTGTCTTAATTTCTTCCATCGCTGAAAATTAAAAGACAATGTCAGCTGAAGCTCACACAATGATTTGGGGTTCAGGTCACTTGAGATGATCAAAGTTTTCCAGAGACACTGGGCAGAATTTCTGTACATTCAGTGGTGGATTAAATGTTGCACTATGTTGTGCAAAGGATCTGGAGACAAATTCTTTACAGGGGAGATTATGGAAAATGAAGGAGTTTGCTCTTTC
>NW_008595505.1:26697-27375 GCF_000691845.1 Merops nubicus
TAGTCTGTGGCTTTTGTTCATTTCTCTGCTTTGCTTGTATTAATTTTCAGTGGGTGGAATTTCTAAAACTTGATTATTTCTCCTTCAAATACCACAAATGCCACATTTTGATTGTTATTCTTTCCCCTTTTCAACCCCCCCAAGCCCCTAAAAAAGGCTACATTCAGTCATTAACACTGGTACAACTGATCTGTTAAATCTAACTTTTAAGAAATGTGTTTAAATATGTCTTAATTATGAAAGCATGTTTTTTGTTGTGTTTTGTTTTGTTTTGTTTTGTTTTTTCACATGTATTGTAAATATTATTTATTGATTACATAGCATGTATGACCAGGCTAGAAGAACTTTCCCCTGAATTATAAAATACTTGGCCAAATTTTGATCTCTCTTACACCTTGATGTTACACATCCCCAGATAGAAGACACTATAAAAAGGGTGCTAAATTTGAAGAATATTCGTTTGAACATTGACAGACAGCAAGAAGACTCTTTTCCAGGCCATTGGCCAAACTGTGCTATGAAACTCACTGCACCAAGACTCATGTAACTCCCCTGAGTCCCCACCACTCTCAGTGGTTTTTGTCTTGATTTTTTTCACTGTAGGTCTAGCTGCTGTTTTCAGCCTAATGAATCCTTTCCTACCTTTTCTTTGCCTTCCTTGGTAATCCCAAATCCTCA
>NW_008595505.1:27389-37985 GCF_000691845.1 Merops nubicus
TTCAAGTTGAAAGAAAACCAGACAAAACGTTCCTTATCTGAACAAATATCCAACCTTCAAAACACTTAGATACTCATTTAATTGTATAATTATTAATATTTTGTTTCACTAAAATTGATGTAACTATCCCAAATTGCACCAATAAATAATCTGGCCCATAAATAAATTTAATAATGCTGAAATATTCTTTCAGTAATCTACCTCAAATGCACTTATGTATCTTATGGACCTGCTTAATTCAGCAATTCTTAATTTGCATCTTTTTCTCCTCATACAAGGTTTTTCTGCAAAAAAACTTGGAGCTGCACTTTCAGTCTAAAATTTCTGCTGAAAACCATGTGGACACTCCTAAAGTCTGCTTTTTAGGTAAATTGTGTTTGAAATATGAAAATATACTAATCTTTGGAAATCTGGAATATAAAGTACTAGAGGAATTCTCAGGAAAAAAAAAAAAAGTGTCTGGAGGAATTAAAGATGGGTTGTTTTTTCTTTGTTTGTTTGTTTGGGTTCTTTTGTTTGTTTGCTTGTTGGGTTTGCTTGTTTGTTTGTTTGTTTGTTTGTTTGTTTAATTCAGGATCTCAGTTTCTATTTAGGACCTGTTGTACTCTGAAGAAAACCAAAGAAATTTAATCTACATCTTGTAATATGATGCAACCACAGTCAAGCTTTCCCCTTTCAAATTTCTGACCTAACAGATTTAGAAATGTGCAATCATGTTGTGAATTAGGGATAGATTTGTCTGCTCTAACTTTTATAACCTGAGAGGTAGATCTCTACCCTGAAATAGTTGTCTAAGTCCTCATGGTTGTCAGTGAGAAAGGATAATTTCTTCTTTTTTAGTGTGCTCCCTTCAGAGGGTACAATAGAGGCAGGGAACTCCCAAGATGGGAGATCAGCTGAGAACTGGCCACCACGTATCACCCAGCTGAGCCAGCTGTGTTAAGTAAATCCCACATTCAGGGCTTTCTGTGACATAGCAAGGCACGTCTGTCTTTGGGATTTGTGACTGTAACTTCTGACAGAGATATTTTTCTGCTATGTCCTGAAGAAATATACTTTCCCTAACAGGTAATACAACCTACTTACATAAATTTCATCTATACTGCCTTATGGATTTTAATTTAAGTAAAAATTAATGTTACATTAATGTTCATTATGACACATTTAATTCAATATTGCATCTGAAACAGTGAGTTGAGGAAGCCTAATCACCTTGAAAAGCATACCTAAATGACATCTGGAAAAATGAGAAAGAAAGATCAAGCTGGGGGATGGAGGCAGTCTAGGACTTCTGCTATATTGTTCTGGTTTTTTTAATTGTTATTTTATTTTCTTTTACCTTGAAGAATAAAAGCTATAGAAAAATAATGGAACATGATCCAATATCCAAATAATAATAATAATGATAAAAATAAAACTTACGTGGGAGAAGTGAAGAACAAAACTGTTCAGCAGAAATGAGCGAGCAACAGATTGGAAGTATGAACAAACCTGTCCAATGTCACAGCATGCCAATGTCTTGAAGATGACAGATGGTAGAATTTTCTTTTACTGAGCTCTACAGAAATATACAATAAAGCAAAACATACCTCCTTCTTCTCTATCTTCTAGCAGGTCATTACTAGATTTCTTGAGACATTACACCTATCCTCCCATAGTTTTCCTTGACTTACTGTATTTTGCTTCATGTCTCTTACCAATGATTCTGTATTTCTTTTTTCTCTTTCTTCTTTTAATGCCAAAATATTGACATTTTGATTCTGTTCCCTCTTATTGGAGGGATAAATAAGGAGGAACTTAACTTGAAGGAACTAAATATTTTTTTTTTTTAATAAAAACTTTAATCAAAATGATGAATGTCAACAGCTAAGGGAAAGTATTTTAATTTTTAATGTGGTCCATACTAATATTTTCCCATTCCAGCGGGTACAGAATCTCTTTGGTGATAACCACCCTGGTCACATCCCCGCAATCTTTTATTAGCTTTCTTCTCAGATGGTCTTACTCATATGTATTTAATAAAACTCACCTGTGTGCTGATGCTTTTTCACTGACCATCACAAAGCTCCCCTGAGGGGACTGGTAGGGAATAGCTACACTGATGAATAAAACACTGTCTGGGAATATTCACAAGCACTAGAACATAATTCCTGATACTTCTAAATAGAATGGTTTCCGATATGGTTTTATCTCATGACTTATCAGTCTTCAAAGCTATTGTTTGGTATGATTTGGGCATCTAGTATCGGTTAGGCACCTTTCTTAATGGGTAGTTATATATATATTTATTTTCTTCTTTAAAGACAAGAAAGTTCTTTAGTATGGATGAGGGCCATTTCAGAAGATTCAGGTTCAATATCAGGGAACAGATGACTAAATATTCATTTACTTGTACTGATATAGCCGTAGATTCTTCTAATGTTATTGAGTAAGAAGAGTTCTAGGTTATTTCCACACAGAAAACTATGGAGTATACTCACAAACAGAAATAGAATGAGAAAATGCTTGCATTTATGTTCAGAAACAGCACATATCACCCAATGACTGATAAAGATTACATTGAGTGGAAAACACTCTTTTTGTTTTCCATACTTCTCGTGATTTTTGTCTATTTTATGCCTTCAAAAATGTATTGTTCAGGTCAGGGACTGTCTTCCACTATGTTCATGACTAGCTCTTAACACAAAGCACCATACTGCTACTACAGTTAAATGGAGCTATGGCTATTCTCACTAACTTACAGGCTTTGATCTTGACCTCTCATTGCCAAAATAATACAAGTATTAATACAAACAAAATTATCCTTCTGAAGATACCTTTGGAAAAGTCTACAGTAAGACCTACCTTATTGTTCTTTATCTTGTCTGGTAAGAAAACAACACCCTTCTCAAAAGTATTTGTTAGATTTTACACAACTGATTTGAAGAGCTCTGTAACTCCTTCTAATAACAAAGTGGCTCTTCAAGATGGATTGCTGGTTCCTTCTTTCAGTGAAAAAACAAGAGGCAAACAAAAATTCAGAGAAAAAGGAGAGCGATAACACTTTCACTGAAGGATTTCCAAGAATATAATCCTGCTAAACTAGTTTTGGGAGAACAAATGAAGCATAGGGGTGCGACAAACACATTAAAAACTTGCCATATAAACAGAGGTATTTTTTATTGGTTTGCTTCTTTCCTCCGTGTGTCATCCATGGTCTGTCCAGAGGCAACGAGACTGACACTTGTAATATCCTCCCTCTCAACCGTCTGTCGGCTGAGAAATAATGAAGGGAATTGAGCTTGTTTCAGCAGAGATCAAGATTTCTAATGGGAAACTGGTGATTGAGATTGTCTGAATGCTTGTGCCCTGAGCATGGATGAGTTAGTCAATGTCAAAACATAAAAAAACATCTCTCAGGGAATGTGGATAAGCCTGTTTGGTTCCACAGCTGCATGCTCTTTTGGGAAAACTCCATCATGTGTTATGCTTTTGAAATTATTTTTGATTTTTAAAGTTGTCATTTTCTGTTTTAAAACTGCAGAGAGAAAAAACTTTTGTGCTATGTATAGAAGCCTTTGTCATCATTTCAGGTGTGAAAGATCCAGGTTATACGGAAGTCCTATCTGAACCATTTTTTTTTTTTTTTTTCCCCATGTATTCTTTGTGTAATCTTAGTGTCTTTTGTTAGTTCCACTTGTGGCCAACTGGAGTTTTACAACTAGTTTGAAAAAAAGATGGATTAAAGCCAACATTAAAAACTAGGAAAATCCATATAAAATAAGTATGGTGACATATTATTTCTCTCCGTTGACTGCTTTGTTTACTGAAATTGAAAGATGTTTGGAACTGGAATTTTTTTTTTCTTATGAGTTTGCACAGAGTCAGTAAATGACACTTTAATCCGACCTGTATTCTCCAAATTCTGGTGTAATATATATAAGTACATGGTTTGCAATACATCAGTGGTCATTACTGAGAACAAGAGAGAGACAATTTTCTCTTGCAAATGGCTTAAGTAGTTGATCCTGCCTTGGGGAAAGAACTACATGGATTACACACCCTCTTAAGACCCTTTTCAATACTATTTTTCTGAGATTGTATCTAATACATACTCTGCTGGCATTAAGCCATTTGGAATCTAAAGTAGGACTCCTCCTTTAGCATGCAGGAGAGCGAGGGTGGGTCCACATGGGGAAAAAAATAAAACAAAACAAACAAACAAACAAAAAGAGCTACAAAATGCTCATGTCTCTGGACTGCTTTAATCAAAAAAAAAAAAAAAAAAAAAAAAAAAAAAAAAAAAAAAAAAAAAAGGTTCCTGAGCTATACGTTGTTCAGAAGCAGGCTTTTGGATTGTATCCATTTTCAATTGTACATCTGCTGTTCTTTCTTCCATACAATATGTTTCAGATACAAAAATCACTTGCAGTGTGTTTAGGTAGGAAGGCGTGTGTCAGAGAGAAAAGCACAGGGAAGCACGCTCGTCTTTTGAAGAGGGTAATAATACATAAAAGCTTCTGTAAGTCACTAATGTCACTGTCATAGTTACAGGGATGATTTTGTCTGTGTTCTCGCTCTGGTGTCTTCATACACTCTGCTTAGGTGTACTGCATGTGTTCTGTAGTTTTCAGGTGGTATTTCGTGTTTCTCAATCTTTAGACCAAATGAAGACACAGTATCTGATCTATATCAATCACATGTTACCTTCCAGTTCTGTGTGAAAACCGATACATTTTCTTTTAAATTTTCTGAGTTATATAGTGAAGAACAGATATCTGTTTAACAAGTAGAAGGTAGAATTAGAAAAATAAGTATGAAAAACTTACAAGTATGTCTAGATCTGCTTAAGCTCTTTTTTCACCATTTCATTAGAGGCCTCTACTTTTAATCTGCAGGAAAAATACAGATGTCCTTCTTTATTCCTTGAAAATATTCAGGAGATGTGGTGGGCTAACCTTCCAGAGAGCATGTTCCTTCCCTAGCATCTGGCTCCCTGAAGATAATTTTTCTGAAAGCACCATCCTCCATTGATGAGCTTTCATTATCCTACATAAAACAAAAGGCTTTCTCTCAAGTGTAAGATGTGAAATATACTTTTTGACCAGGACAGTCAGTTGTGCCAGGTAGACTAGGCTATGACCTTGCAATGTCTTGGGTCAATACTCTAAGTTATTTGGTATCTGAACTCAATCTCTCCTACTGCCTTGTGAGCTCTGGTTCTGCACCTGCAGCTGTAGCATCTCTCTTCTATTTTTGCCCTAGCTCAGAAAACTTGTGTAACAGTGCACACTGTATTATTCATTCAGTTATTCATTCAGTACACCTGCATCTTTTTGACCATGCATTTCTCTACCCTCCAGAGGAGATAAAGGACAACCCCTATATAAAATTAAAGTACAGCTCCATGAAGTTATCAGGTGGTAATCAACCTCCACAGATACAGATCTGTGTTCTGGCTTATTATACCATCTACTGTACATTCTTTTACCAACATCCATGGTGTGACCTTTTGAGTAGGAAGTTCAGCGATGTATGAGTTATTTTTTTAAAATTTATTAATCTATTTGCCTATTTATTTATTTGCTTATTTATTTTCCATGGCCATTTATCAGCTGCTCTTGCTTAGTACAATTCCTCTCTGTCAAGGCCTTCTCACTACAGCGGGGTCTGAAAGTTCAACCATAGACCCTGCAGGATAAAGCTTACAACCTCTTCTGTGCTCTGTGAATTGCTGGAAACTCTCTCATCCTTCATCCAATAATAAATAATTGCAATAATTAGTATTATTAATAATGCAAGATCTCAGAGGGCATAAGCACTGGTGAAACAGAGCATCCAAAAGATTTCTGTGAGTGTAGAGATGCCCCCCCAAGGAAATAAAATAATCAGAGGGAACTGGGAACTATCTTGAAACTAATGTAACTTTAGGAGAAATGTGGTGTTTCTAATATGCTTTCGGTGTTCTACAGGAAAAAAAAAAAAAAAAAAAAATCTCATTAATTATTATAATTGTTGATTATTTGTAAGGCACTAAAACTATAGTCAGGGTAACTAATGATTTTTAATTTTCAGAGCTTTAGTATACTTAGGTGAAAAGAGTTTAGTGGATTTCAGTCAGTCTCAGACTGGAGAGGCCGCAGAGCACAAACGCAGCAGCATGAGCCCTTCTTTCCCCAGTGCTATCTATAAACTGTAGACCAAATAACACTGAGCAATTAATTTTCTCTATTTTGTTTCCTGCCAGAAATACTTCAGCATGGAACTCATTCTGTCTAGAACATCAGCTTCCAGACTATTTTAGAATTCCAGTATAATTGGTAAGCTTTGGGCATCTATTCCTTGAATAGATGATTTCATCCAATAGAGGCAGGCACAAAATTTTACTTTCAAGGTCAAATCAATTATTTTTAGAAAACATCCTAAAAGAATACTACCTCAATAGTCTAGATATTACCACAAAGCTCATGTTCATGTGGCCTCCCAAGTCTTTCCAGGGGTTGTAGCTCTTCACTACTGTTTGTAATCTAGCACACAGTAAAACCTGCCCCAAAGGGGAAAGCATATATCAGACCTAAGCAAATTTAACACAGACTACAAGCTCCCAGAGGACTACCACAAGTTACGTCTAGTCTCGTGAAGCCACGGGAAGACAGAAAAAGGCAGAGGCCATGAGTACATCTTGGAGCAAATGGTAGAGCTGGGATAATGGACAAAGGAGGCAGCGACCTTCTGGATTTTGGTGAGGAGCACAGGTGTGTTGTTCCTCCTGTTGAACAAGTCACTCTCATGGCTCACAAACCAAGGCTGGAATCAGGAAAACTCTACAGCAAATGAAATTCCTGTCTTAGAATCACAGAATCATAGAACGGTTTGGGTCGGAAGGAACCTTAGTTACAACATCCCTGCAATGGGCAGGGACACCTTCCACTAGACCGGGTTGCTGAAAACCCTCTTTTGTGGTGAATATTCCTACTTCTTTATGTATTTCTTGAATTGTTTCCCAACCTCTCCCAAACAGCACAAGGAGAAAAGTTTCATACACAAACACACATTTTCTGTTCAGTGATGAATTGTAACCCTTAGCATTCTAGCCTTTTTATGCTTTGATCTCATGCTGCATCCATAAATCCCAATTCCATGTTACTTCTCCCCTCCTCTGACCTCCAAGGAAGAGGTTTTTTACAGTAAAAACTCTTGTTTCAGCTGGCAAAGTGGTAACACCAGGCCTGATTGTCAGCCTTTCTGGGCTGGTGAGGTTTTTATGAAATTAGACATATTTGTCTTGATGTTTAGTAGAGAGCATGAAATTCAAATCTGTGTGTTTGGCATTCCGCAGGCCAGCGCTTTAATATTCAATGACATAACTTCATTGCAGTTTTGACAACACTATATAGGAGTTGTGCTTACCATTGAAAATTAAAGCCACTGAAAGAGTTGACAACAGCAGAATTGTGAATGCTTCCAGGCTCCTGAAGTGATTGTTATTCCAGTTTGTCTAGAAGTGCTTATTGTGTTTGTAATACCGTCAGTTCCACTTAAGGGCTACTTGAAGTCAATGCAATACAGGTAAGCATTACAGAAATCTTTCTTTCTTCCTGAACATTTATATTTCTGTGGCTCATTTGCATTTTCATTTGCCCATATGTTTATTGATTAGATTATTGCTTGAAATCTTATCCAGGCTTAGTGTTTATGTCTGTTTATCCATCTACCAAGATTCTTATCTGGTCCTTGTCTCCCTCATATTTTAGCACCTCAGAATCACTCACAGGCTTTTATCATCATCTCCACGGGAGGGAAGTGCTGTCTGTGTTCCAGAAATTGAAGATTTGTATGCAAGCCCACGAATTATGAAAACTCTCTATCCTAATTTCCTGTACATGATAGTTACACAGACTGATCTTGCTGTGGTTTCTGCAGTGAAAAGGGATTGTGCACTGAGCTTCCAAACTCCAGTCTAAAACTAATAGCAGTTAAAAACATTATAAAAATCAACCTCCAAATCATAATAAATGCAAAACAATGCAACTGTAGAGCTGCAAAATTGATACACATAAATCAAGGAATTAAGAATGTTGCATTTCCCAGTGACTTTAACATGCATGTCACAAAGCAAAATTATTTGCTCAGATCTACTCTGCTAATCTCATTGTTTCGTATTCTGTCATGCAATGTCTCTACACTGATATGCAGGACCAAACTTAAATTTATCCTTAACCAATCTGAGGCATGTGAAACACCCCACCTTATCTCTATGATACCTTCCAGTCCAATGCAAAGCTTTCCTGACAGAACGTATTTCTCAAGAGTGACATTAGCACATAAACAACTATCCTTTGAGTCATATTAGCCAGAAATGTTTTAGAAATTAAAACCTGGTTAGAAAAGAAACCTGGTTTAGAAAAGAAAACCTGCAACCTCGTTTTCTTATTTTCATTAAATCTTTTCCCTGCAGGTCTTGAGACCTTCAAAGACAATGGTCAAATAGGCATAGGAAAAAAAAAAAGATCATAGAGAAGGACAATTATTCAGATCTTTTCATTAGGAAAGGTGGAACTTTCAATTGGCTTGGAAGCCTCCATGACTTGTACACACTGGTTCCTGACTCTGAATGCTAAAATTCTTGCTAACTTAAACTCTTTAAAAATTCAGTGAAAAATTTTACTTCAGTTAACGTGACATAGTACCCTGTCTGACTTTCTTGCAGTTACATAAACATTTAAACAGTGAAACAAAAACAATATGTAATAAATATTCACACTAATGAGGAAAAAAAAAGTTTAATTTCCATAAGATACGTGAGATACACTGAAATAAATCTATAAGAGTTGAATTCTTCTTGCACTATCAGTGCCATAGGCAAACAAGGCCTTTCTGGTCACAAAATACAGGTACTAGCTCAGAAAATGGTCTTCATTATATATAGAATTAAAAGATAGTGTTTGTTTTTTTTTCCTGATTCTCATATAACAAAGCCAGAAGATCTATGTTCTGAACATCAATTAAAAATACATTTTTTTTAGGTTATAGTAATATTCTTTCCTTTTCCATCCTACAATTACCTGTTTCAAATTTACCTTCAGATACTCTTGTGTCAATGTTATCCTTTAACCTAGTAATTTCCTCCTCCTCCTTGACACTTGTTTCCCTTTCCTCTCACTTGTAGGCATTCCAGAAAGCAGTCAGATTTCTTATCACTCTTAAATACTGAGCCATTCTTTCTTATCTGCATACACACATTTTAGGGTGGATTTGGCATCACTAGTGATTTAGTCTGTGCTAATCACTTATGCAGTGGTGATATCAATAGTGGGAACAGGGAACGAGCAATAGAGGATTCAGGCTAGGATGACACCACTGTCCAAGATTGAACCTACATCCCCCAACTGAATACTGGCAGAACCTAAGAGAGCCATCTTAGAGTTGGCATTTAGATGTGAAAAGGTTAGATGACCTGAATCTAACTCTGAATATATGCCCGTTCCACCTGCAGAGCACAGATGATTGTACATGCTTTTGCATTCTTTGGCTTTATTTTGATGATCCATATGAACAAAAATAGATAACATGTAATAGAGGAACACAGACTCATTCTGCGGGGTCAGAGAAAGAGTCAATGGGTTCAGTGTCCTCTCTCGCATAACAAGAAGCTTGCTTGACTCAAAGGAAAAAAACATAAGCATCAACACAAGACAGAAAAGAAACAAACAAAAATAAACCCAAACCCAAATAAAAATCATTACTATAGGTTCATGAATAACCTGTCTCCAAGATTCTTTCTTAAAACCTCAAAGACGGTACTTGGCAAATACTTATTATAATTCTTGGTGTTCATGCTATCTGAGTATGTCTCATCTTTTGAGTCATGATATCCTCTAGGAGAAACAGGCTATACATCCCTGTGGTCTTAATATTTCCATTTTTGTTATTTGTAGTCCTTTTATTCCTTTCCTTAAGAAGCTGGTCTCTTACTTCTAGCTGCAGATGATCTCCATGCCAAGCTTTTGCTTTCCCAAACATTGAATTATTTGTGCACAAGCAAAGAGTCTGAAATGGTCTTCAGGCATGAAAAGTACTTGCAATTCCCTAGCCACAGATAACTCAAACCTAGAGATTTTAAAGCATTTTATGAACAATAACAACAAAAATCTATTCACCTCAGAAAGCAAGATGCATTTCAGCCTAGAGAAATCTTCCCCATCCCCAAAAGTTTTTTAAACTGCTAAATGTGCTAAGGCTACCCTATAAGGGTCTTATTCAGAGTTTAGACAGACAATACCCTCATGAAAGGCACTGAAGCTCTCTGCAGCAAATTATCAAGTTCAGAGCAGCTGAACTGCAGGCTTTCAGCTCATGAATGTCCCTCTGCATCCTTCAAAAACCTCGAAGCCTCAGAAATCTTGTGTTTTCAATCAGCTTCTATCTGAAAACATTTTAACAGAAAGTGGACACTATATCCTCTTGTTGATGTAAGAGTTGCTCACGTGGCTTTCACTTTCTTTTTCTCTGTCAATCTCTTCCCAGTGCTTCTACTGAATTATTTTAAATCATCCTGATAAAAGCCTACGAAATCCTTCTCCATAGTTGGTTTTATTTATATATATATATATATAA
>NW_008595506.1:0-2924 GCF_000691845.1 Merops nubicus
GTGGCTCAAGGGCACCGTGCCCTTGCCGTCTACCTCCGGTCTTTCATCATATCCTTCATAGCCTGGGTTGCGCATATAGGCCTCTAGGATGCCTTTTTGTGGCGCAGTTAATATTTCCTCTACATATTGTCCCCACAACTAGTCCATGGAATATACCAGTTTTCATGATAAAGAAGAAAAGTGGTCCCTGGTGACTTTTGTATGACTTGCAGAAAATAAATGAGGTAATGGAGGACATGGGAACTTTACAACCTGATCTCCCCTCACCAACAATGCTACCTTAGTCCTGGGTGCTAATTGTAATTGACCTAAAAGACTGCTTTTTTACCATTCCACTGGCGCATCAGGATGCCTACCAGTTTTCATGATAAAGAAGAAAAGTGGTCCCTGGTGACTTTTGTATGACTTGCAGAAAATAAATGAGGTAATGGAGGACATGGGAACTTTACAACCTGATCTCCCCTCACCAACAATGCTACCTTAGTCCTGGGTGCTAATTGTAATTGACCTAAAAGACTGCTTTTTTACCATTCCACTGGCGCATCAGGATGCCCCTAGGTTTGCCTTCTCCGTACCATCCCTTAATGCCCAGGAGCCTCATAAAAGCTTTCATTGGAAAGTATTACCTCAGGGTATGAAAAACAGTCCAACTCTATGCCAACAGTTTGTAGCTTCAGTTTTAAGTCCTATTCGGTGACTTTATGGCGATGTTATTGTATATCATAATATGAACGATATTTTAATTGCAGCAGAAAGCAGGAAGAGAGCACAAGTAGTTCAATATCAAATTGTACAGGTCGCCTTGGGGGCAGGTTTAAAAATAGCAGAAGACAGGTACAGGAACACACTCCGTGAAGATATTTAGGGTGGATAATCTCAGATCGTACAGTCAAACTTCAAACACAATTGCCACTGAGGTTCAAACCTTGAATGACTTACAGAAATTATTTGGAACTATAAATTGGGTTCGGCCTTTGTTAGGAATTACAACAAAAGAATTGCATCCTTTGTTTCAATTGTTAAAAGGTGACCCAGACTTGAATTCACCGAGACATCTTACTTCTTCCACAAGATCAGCCTTAGACAAAATAATTCAGAAAATAACTTGTCGAACAGCATACAGAAGACATTTAAATTATCCTATCAGTTTGTTTGTTTTTCACTCTGCTTTTCAATCCTATGGCCTTTTAGATCAATGGCTTTCACAAGAATTATCTCCTTTGTATATCATAGAGTGGATTTTTTTACCACACCGTGGGGAACGGTCCATTTTCTCTTTCCCCCACATAAGACTAAACAAAATGCCTTTCAAGCCAGCAGAGCAAGCGAAGTACCTTTTTGCTGATTTAGCCAAGGACGAACTGATACGGACTCAGATAAGAGCATAACAAGAACTGGCAGAAAAATAAATAATAGGCTAAAGGACTGCCTTTGACAGAGTATGCATTTGGCCAATGCCAATTAGCTAAGTCAAACAGTGACTGCTATAAGAAGAAAACAAGCTAGCTTAGCAAGCCGGAGAGCTTCTGCATCGGCCAGACCACTGTGATGATACCTGGAGCTGCCTGAGCTTGCCAACACTGCTACCCACCACCTGAGAGGAGAGAGAAGGAGGGGGGGCTGCCCGCAGCCATCCCCAGGGGGGGACTGCCGCTTGCAGGAGCCTGCCTGCTCCTGAGGAGCTGCTGCCTGCCAGAACCAGAATTAAGACCGGAGCTTGCTGTGCCTGCCTGTCTGCCAGCCTGCCTGTCTACTACTGGGGGGTCGCCCCGGCCACCAGGATGCTGCCTCCCCCCACGGACCGCCTGCCGGGCCGATGAGCTGACAACTGCATTCTCGCTATGGAAGGACGGTAACACACATGCACACACACATCCACACATTCTTTAACATTTCTGCCGGACTCAACTCCTATCCTTTTTCTCCGTTGATTCTACACCTCTCCTTTGGAGAGTACACTTACTAGACCATAGTACCCTTGACTTTCCTTTCTGATCTACCTAGACTACCTTTACAGAACGTCAGACCCTCAATTTGTGTTAACTCTTAATAAACCAAATAATTTGTACATTAAACATTGGTCTCGGTAACAATTTGTGAGTGTAGTGAGGGAGTATTCCAATCTACCCTCTAAGATACAGTCCCACAATGGCCATTCTGTGAGAGGCAAGCGCCGTGCGTGCGCCCTTGGTCTTATTCACAAATCTCTCTGTTTGGGGGTAGTTGCGGAAGCATCCTGACAGCCGATAGTCCTCCAATATTGGCCTGCGACACACACAACTCTGGAAAAACTGTAACATCATCTGTTGAAATGATTGCAGCTGTAATTCAACTGGGTAGAGAATGGCTACTTGCTCTGAGCAGGGAAGAACCAAATGTTATCTATGTACCCATGGATATGAAACAACTGAATTTCTTGTCTCACCAATCTTTGGTTTTTCAGTGTGTACTAGCAGACTTCCCAGGTCAGATCAGCATTCATTATCCGAGGCACAAAATGATTAAATCTTTTCAATCTTTACCGTTGTTACCCGTTTCCTTTTTAACACAAACACCCATAGCAGGAGCACTGACTGTTTTTACAGATGGTTCAGGTAAAACAGGTTGAGCAGTTATTATATGGAAAAATGAAAAAGGTCAATGGGAAAGTGATGTCCATATTGTTACAGGCTCACCACAAATTATAGAGCTTTCAGCTGTGGTCCGTGCTTTTAACAAATGGACAGAACCATTGAATATAACAACTGATTCTCCATATGTTGCAGGCTTAGTTTCCAGACTGGAAGGATCCTCTTTAAAGGAGGCTGACAACAAGGCTTTATTTGCTCTTTTATGGGAATTAAGATGGCTTTTAAATAACAGGAAACACCCATATTTTATTTTACTCATTCACATAGAGCATTGCCAGGGCCAGTTAGTGAGGG